>NW_028168153.1:0-195549 GCF_964237585.1 Gallinula chloropus | reverse complement strand
GACCCAAATTGAGAGGAGCTCCTTGGGGGCCCCCTGGGGGCCCTTCAGGCCAGCTAGGTCTTTGGGTCCTGGCTCCTTCGGTTTGGGAGCTGTTGCTGCAGTTGGTCATGTTGGCCGGAGAGTGCTTCTCGGGCCGCGAACTGCAACCTTGCAGGAACCTCTCAGGTATCCATGCCCAACGAAAGCCCCCAGACCCAAATTGAGAGGGGCTGCTTGGTGGCCCCCTGGGGGCCCTTCAGGCCAGCTAGGTCTTTGTGTCCTGGCTCCTTCGCTTTGGGAGCTGTTGCTGCAGTTGGGCATGTTGGCCGGAGAGTGCTTCTCGGGCCGCGAACTGCAACCTTGCAGGATTCTCCCAGGTTCCCGGCCCAACGAAAGCCCCCAGACCCAAATGGAGAGGGGCTGCTTGGGGGCCCCCTGGGGGC
The DNA here is from genome assembly GCF_964237585.1 of Gallinula chloropus. NCBI lineage: Eukaryota > Metazoa > Chordata > Aves > Gruiformes > Rallidae > Gallinula > Gallinula chloropus. The sequence continues at coordinate 195,127 of NW_028168153.1, read as the reverse complement.
CCTTCAGGCCAGCTAGGTCTTTGGGTCCTGGCTCCTTCGCTTTGGGAGCTGTTGCTGCAGTTGGGCATGTTGGGCGGAGAGTGCTTCTCGGGCCGCGAACTGCAACCTTGCAGGAATCTCCCAGGTTCCCGGCCCAACGAAAGCCCCCAGACCCAAATGGAGAGGGGCTGCTTGGGGGCCCCCTGGGGGCCCTTCAGGCCAGCTAGGTCTTTGGGTCCTGGCTCCTTCGCTTTGGGAGCTGTTGCTGCAGTTGGGCATGTTGGCCGGAGAGTGCTTCTCGGGCCGCGAACTGCAACCTTGCAGGATTCTCCCAGGTTCCCGGCCCAACGAAAGCCCCCAGACCCAAATGGAGAGGGGCTGCTTGGGGGCCCCCTGGGGGCCCTTCAGGCCAGCTAGGTCTTTGGGTCCTGGCTCCTTCGCTTTGGGAGCTGTTGCTGCAGTTGGGCATGTTGGCCGGAGAGTGCTTCTCCGGCCGCGGACTGCAACCTTGCTGGTACCTCCCAGGTTCCCGGCCGAACTAAAGCCCCCAGACCCAAATGGAGAGGGGCTGCTTGGGGGCCCCCTGGGGGCCCTTCAGGCCAGCTAGGTCTTTGGGTCCTGGCTCCTTCGGTTTGGGAGCTGTTGCTGCAGTTGGGCATGTTGGGCGGAGAGTGCTTCTCGGGCCGCGAACTGCAACCTTGCAGGAATCTCCCAGGTTCCCGGCCCAACGAAAGCCCCCAGACCCAAATTGAGAGGGGCTGCTTGGGGGCCCCCTGGGGGCCCTTCAGGCCAGCTAGGTCTTTGGGTCCTGGCTCCTTCGCTTTGGGAGCTGTTGCTGCAGTTGGGCATGTTGGCCGGAGAGTGCTTCTCCGGCCGCGAACTGCAACCTTGCAGGATTCTCCCAGGTTCCCGGCCCAACGAAAGACCCCAGACCCAAATTGAGAGGGGCTGCTTGGGGGCCCCCTGGGGGCCCTTCAGGCCAGCTAGGTCTTTGGGTCCTGGCTCCTTCGCTTTGGGAGCTGTTGCTGCAGTTGGGCATGTTGGCCGGAGAGTGCTTCTCGGGCCGCGAACTGCAACCTTGCAGGTATCTCCCAGGTTCCCGGCCCAACGAAAGCCCCCAGACCCAAATTGAGAGGGGCTGCTTGGGGCCCCCCTGGGGGCCCTTCAGGCCAGCTAGGTCTTTGGGTCCTGGCTCCTTCGGTTTGGGAGCTGTTGCTGCAGTTGGGCATGTTGGCCGGAGAGTGCTTCTCGGGCCGCGAACTGCAACCTTGCTGGTATCTCCCAGGTTCCCGGCCCAACGAAAGGCCCCAGACCCAAATGGAGAGGGGCTGCTTGGGGACCCCCTGGGGGCCCTTCAGGCCAGCTAGGTCTTTGGGTCCTGGCTCCTTCGCTTTGGGAGCTGTTGCTGCAGTTGGGCATGTTGGCCGGAGAGTGCTTCTCGGGCCGCGAATTGTAACTTGCAGGTACCTCTCAGGTATACATGCCCAACGAAAGCCCCCAGACCCAAATGGAGAGGGGCTGCTTGGTGGCCTTCTGGGGGCCCTTCAGGCCAGCTAGGTCTTTGGGTCCTGGCTCCTTCGGTTTGGGAGCTGTTGCTGCAGTTGGGCATGTTGGCCGGAGAGTGCTTCTCGGGCCGCGAACTGCAACCTTGCAGGTACCTCTCAGGTATCCATGCCCAACGAAAGCCCCCAGACCCAAATTGAGAGGGGCTGCTTGGTGGCCCCCTGGGGGCCCTTCAGGCCAGCTAGGTCTTTGTGTCCTGGCTCCTTCGGTTTGGGAGCTGTTGCTGCAGTTGGGCATGTTGGCCGGAGAGTGCTTCTCGGGCCGCGAACTGCAACCTTGCAGGATTCTCCCAGGTTCCCGGCCCAACGAAAGCCCCCAGACCCAAATGGAGAGGGGCTGCTTGGGGGCCCCCTGGGGGCCCTTCAGGCCAGCTAGGTCTTTGGGTCCTGGCTCCTTCGCTTTGGGAGCTGTTGCTGCAGTTGGGCATGTTGGGCGGAGAGTGCTTCTCGGGCCGCGAACTGCAACCTTGCAGGAATCTCCCAGGTTCCCGGCCCAACGAAAGCCCCCAGACCCAAATTGAGAGGGGCTGCTTGGGGGCCCCCTGGGGGCCCTTCAGGCCAGCTAGGTCTTTGGGTCCTGGCTCCTTCGCTTTGGGAGCTGTTGCTGCAGTTGGGCATGTTGGCCGGAGAGTGCTTCTCGGGCCGCGAACTGCAACCTTGCAGGATTCTCCCAGGTTCCCGGCCCAACGAAAGACCCCAGACCCAAATTGAGAGGGGCTGCTTGGGGGCCCCCTGGGGGCCCTTCAGGCCAGCTAGGTCTTTGTGTCCTGGCTCCTTCGGTTTGGGAGCTGTTGCTGCAGTTGGGCATGTTGGCCGGAGAGTGCTTCTCGGGCCGCGAACTGCAACCTTGCAGGTATCTCCCAGGTTCCCGGCCCAACGAAAGCCCCCAGACCCAAATTGAGAGGGGCTGCTTGGGGCCCCCCTGGGGGCCCTTCAGGCCAGCTAGGTCTTTGGGTCCTGGCTCCTTCGGTTTGGGAGCTGTTGCTGGACATTGGGCATGTTGGCCGGAGAGTGCTTCTCGGGCCGCGAACTGCAACCTTGCAGGTACCTCCCAGGTTCCCGGCCCAACGAAAGCCCCCAGACCCAAATGGAGAGGGGCTGCTTGGGGGCCCCCTGGGGGCCCTTCAGGCCAGCTAGGTCTTTGGGTCCTGGCTCCTTCGGTTTGGGAGCTGTTGCTGCAGTTGGGCATGTTGGCCGGAGAGTGCTTCTCGGGCCGCGAACTGTAACCTTGCAGGTACCTCTCAGGTATACATGCCCAACGAAAGCCCCCAGACCGAAATGGAGAGGGGCTGCTTGGGGGCCCCCTGGGGGCCCTTCAGGCCAGCTAGGTCTTTGGGTCCTGGCTCCTTCGCTTTGGGAGCTGTTGCTGGATATTGGGCATGTTGGCCGGAGAGTGCTTCTCGGGCCGCGAACTACAACCTTGCTGGTATCTCCCAGGTTCCCAGCCTAAAGAAAGACCCCAGAGCCAAATGGAGAGGGGCTGCTTGGGGGCCCCCTGGGGGCCCTTCAGGCCAGCTAGGTCTTTGGGGCCTGGCTCCTTCGGATTGGGAGCTGTGGCTGGACGTTGGGCATGTTGTCCGGAGAGTGCTTCTCGGGCCGCGAACTGCAACCTTGCAGGTACCTCCCAGGTTCCCGGCCCAACGAAAGCCCCCAGACCCAAATTGAGAGGGGCTGCTTGGTGGCCCCCTGGGGGCCCTTCAGGCCAGCTAGGTCTTTGGGTCCTGGCTCCTTCGCTTTGGGAGCTGTTGCTGCAGTTGGGCATGTTGGCCGGAGAGTGCTTCTCGGGCCACGATCTGCAACCTTGCAGGTACCTCCCAGGTTCCATGCCCAACGAAAGCCCCAGACGCAAATTGAGAGGGGCTGCTTGGGGGCCCCCTGGGGGCCCTTCAGGCCATCTAGGTCTTTGGGTCCTGGCTCCTTCGGTTTGGGAGCTGTTGCTGCAGTTGGGCATGTTGGGCGGAGAGTGCTTCTCGGGCCGCGAACTGCAACCTTGCATGAATCTCCCAGGTTCCCGGCCCAACGAAAGCCCCCAGACCCAAATGGAGAGGGGCTGCTTGGGGGCCCCCTGGGGGCCCTTCAGGCCAGCTAGGTCTTTGTGTCCTGGCTCATTCGGTTTGGGAGCTGTTGCTGCAGTTGGGCATGTTGGCCGGAGAGTGCTTCTCGGGCCTCGAAATGCAACCTTGAAGGAATCTCCCAGGTTCCCGCCCCAACAAAAGCCCCCAGACCCAAATGGAGAGGGGCTGCTTGGGGGCCCCCTGGGGGCCCTTCAGGCCAGCTAGGTCTTTGGGTCCTGGCTCCTTCGCTTTGGGAGCTGTTGCTGCAGTTGGGCATGTTGGCCGGAGAGTGCTTCTCCGGCCGCGAACTGCAACCTTGCTGGTACCTCCCAGGTTCCCGGCCCAACGAAAGCCCCCAGACCCAAATTGAGAGGAGCTCCTTGGGGGCCCCCTGGGGGCCCTTCAGGCCAGCTAGGTCTTTGGGTCCTGGCTCCTTCGGTTTGGGAGCTGTTGCTGCAGTTGGTCATGTTGGCCGGAGAGTGCTTCTCGGGCCGCGAACTGCAACCTTGCAGGAACCTCTCAGGTATCCATGCCCAACGAAAGCCCCCAGACCCAAATTGAGAGGGGCTGCTTGGTGGCCCCCTGGGGGCCCTTCAGGCCAGCTAGGTCTTTGTGTCCTGGCTCCTTCGCTTTGGGAGCTGTTGCTGCAGTTGGGCATGTTGGCCGGAGAGTGCTTCTCGGGCCGCGAACTGCAACCTTGCAGGATTCTCCCAGGTTCCCGGCCCAACGAAAGCCCCCAGACCCAAATGGAGAGGGGCTGCTTGGGGGCCCCCTGGGGGCCCTTCAGGCCAGCTAGGTCTTTGGGTCCTGGCTCCTTCGCTTTGGGAGCTGTTGCTGCAGTTGGGCATGTTGGGCGGAGAGTGCTTCTCGGGCCGCGAACTGCAACCTTGCAGGAATCTCCCAGGTTCCCGGCCCAACGAAAGCCCCCAGACCCAAATGGAGAGGGGCTGCTTGGGGGCCCCCTGGGGGCCCTTCAGGCCAGCTAGGTCTTTGGGTCCTGGCTCCTTCGCTTTGGGAGCTGTTGCTGCAGTTGGGCATGTTGGCCGGAGAGTGCTTCTCGGGCCGCGAACTGCAACCTTGCAGGATTCTCCCAGGTTCCCGGCCCAACGAAAGCCCCCAGACCCAAATGGAGAGGGGCTGCTTGGGGGCCCCCTGGGGGCCCTTCAGGCCAGCTAGGTCTTTGGGTCCTGGCTCCTTCGCTTTGGGAGCTGTTGCTGCAGTTGGGCATGTTGGCCGGAGAGTGCTTCTCCGGCCGCGGACTGCAACCTTGCTGGTACCTCCCAGGTTCCCGGCCGAACTAAAGCCCCCAGACCCAAATGGAGAGGGGCTGCTTGGGGGCCCCCTGGGGGCCCTTCAGGCCAGCTAGGTCTTTGGGTCCTGGCTCCTTCGGTTTGGGAGCTGTTGCTGCAGTTGGGCATGTTGGGCGGAGAGTGCTTCTCGGGCCGCGAACTGCAACCTTGCAGGAATCTCCCAGGTTCCCGGCCCAACGAAAGCCCCCAGACCCAAATTGAGAGGGGCTGCTTGGGGGCCCCCTGGGGGCCCTTCAGGCCAGCTAGGTCTTTGGGTCCTGGCTCCTTCGCTTTGGGAGCTGTTGCTGCAGTTGGGCATGTTGGCCGGAGAGTGCTTCTCCGGCCGCGAACTGCAACCTTGCAGGATTCTCCCAGGTTCCCGGCCCAACGAAAGACCCCAGACCCAAATTGAGAGGGGCTGCTTGGGGGCCCCCTGGGGGCCCTTCAGGCCAGCTAGGTCTTTGGGTCCTGGCTCCTTCGCTTTGGGAGCTGTTGCTGCAGTTGGGCATGTTGGCCGGAGAGTGCTTCTCGGGCCGCGAACTGCAACCTTGCAGGTATCTCCCAGGTTCCCGGCCCAACGAAAGCCCCCAGACCCAAATTGAGAGGGGCTGCTTGGGGCCCCCCTGGGGGCCCTTCAGGCCAGCTAGGTCTTTGGGTCCTGGCTCCTTCGGTTTGGGAGCTGTTGCTGCAGTTGGGCATGTTGGCCGGAGAGTGCTTCTCGGGCCGCGAACTGCAACCTTGCTGGTATCTCCCAGGTTCCCGGCCCAACGAAAGGCCCCAGACCCAAATGGAGAGGGGCTGCTTGGGGACCCCCTGGGGGCCCTTCAGGCCAGCTAGGTCTTTGGGTCCTGGCTCCTTCGCTTTGGGAGCTGTTGCTGCAGTTGGGCATGTTGGCCGGAGAGTGCTTCTCGGGCCGCGAATTGTAACTTGCAGGTACCTCTCAGGTATACATGCCCAACGAAAGCCCCCAGACCCAAATGGAGAGGGGCTGCTTGGTGGCCTTCTGGGGGCCCTTCAGGCCAGCTAGGTCTTTGGGTCCTGGCTCCTTCGGTTTGGGAGCTGTTGCTGCAGTTGGGCATGTTGGCCGGAGAGTGCTTCTCGGGCCGCGAACTGCAACCTTGCAGGTACCTCTCAGGTATCCATGCCCAACGAAAGCCCCCAGACCCAAATTGAGAGGGGCTGCTTGGTGGCCCCCTGGGGGCCCTTCAGGCCAGCTAGGTCTTTGTGTCCTGGCTCCTTCGGTTTGGGAGCTGTTGCTGCAGTTGGGCATGTTGGCCGGAGAGTGCTTCTCGGGCCGCGAACTGCAACCTTGCAGGATTCTCCCAGGTTCCCGGCCCAACGAAAGCCCCCAGACCCAAATGGAGAGGGGCTGCTTGGGGGCCCCCTGGGGGCCCTTCAGGCCAGCTAGGTCTTTGGGTCCTGGCTCCTTCGCTTTGGGAGCTGTTGCTGCAGTTGGGCATGTTGGGAGGAGAGTGCTTCTCGGGCCGCGAACTGCAACCTTGCAGGAATCTCCCAGGTTCCCGGCCCAACGAAAGCCCCCAGACCCAAATTGAGAGGGGCTGCTTGGGGGCCCCCTGGGGGCCCTTCAGGCCAGCTAGGTCTTTGGGTCCTGGCTCCTTCGCTTTGGGAGCTGTTGCTGCAGTTGGGCATGTTGGCCGGAGAGTGCTTCTCGGGCCGCGAACTGCAACCTTGCAGGATTCTCCCAGGTTCCCGGCCCAACGAAAGACCCCAGACCCAAATTGAGAGGGGCTGCTTGGGGGCCCCCTGGGGGCCCTTCAGGCCAGCTAGGTCTTTGTGTCCTGGCTCCTTCGGTTTGGGAGCTGTTGCTGCAGTTGGGCATGTTGGCCGGAGAGTGCTTCTCGGGCCGCGAACTGCAACCTTGCAGGTATCTCCCAGGTTCCCGGCCCAACGAAAGCCCCCAGACCCAAATTGAGAGGGGCTGCTTGGGGCCCCCCTGGGGGCCCTTCAGGCCAGCTAGGTCTTTGGGTCCTGGCTCCTTCGGTTTGGGAGCTGTTGCTGCAGTTGGGCATGTTGGCCGGAGAGTGCTTCTCGGGCCGCGAACTGCAACCTTGCTGGTATCTCCCAGGTTCCCGGCCCAACGAAAGCCCCCAGACCCAAATGGAGAGGGGCTGCTTGGGGGCCCCCTGGGGGCCCTTCAGGCCAGCTAGGTCTTTGGGTCCTGGCTCCTTCGCTTTGGGAGCTGTTGCTGCAGTTGGGCATGTTGGGCGGAGAGTGCTTCTCGGGCCGCGAACTGTAACTTGCAGGTACCTCTCAGGTATACATGCCCAACGAAAGCCCCCAGACCCAAATGGAGAGGGGCTGCTTGGTGGCCTTCTGGGGGCCCTTCAGGCCAGCTAGGTCTTTGGGTCCTGGCTCCTTCGCTTTGGGAGCTGTTGCTGCAGTTGGGCATGTTGGCCGGAGAGTGCTTCTCGGGCCACGATCTGCAACCTTGCAGGTACCTCCCAGGTTCCATGCCCAACGAAAGCCCCAGACGCAAATTGAGAGGGGCTGCTTGGGGGCCCCCTGGGGGCCCTTCAGTCCAGCTAGGTCTTTGGGTCCTGGCTCCTTCGGTTTGGGAGCTGTTGCTGCAGTTGGGCATGTTGGGCGGAGAGTGCTTCTCAGGCCGCGAACTGCAACCTTGCATGAATCTCCCAGGTTCCCGGCCCAACGAAAGCCCCCAGACCCAAATGGAGAGGGGCTGCTTGGGGGCCCCCTGGGGGCCCTTCAGGCCAGCTAGGTCTTTGTGTCCTGGCTCATTCGGTTTGGGAGCTGTTGCTGCAGTTGGGCATGTTGGCCGGAGAGTGCTTCTCGGGCCTCGAAATGCAACCTTGAAGGAATCTCCCAGGTTCCCGCCCCAACAAAAGCCCCCAGACCCAAATTGAGAGGGGCTGCTTGGGGCCCCCCTGGGGGCCCTTCAGGCCAGCTAGGTCTTTGGGTCCTGGCTCCTTCGGTTTGGGAGCTGTTGCTGCAGTTGGGCATGTTGGCCGGAGAGTGCTTCTCGGGCCGCGAACTGCAACCTTGCTGGTATCTCCCAGGTTCCCGGCCCAACGAAAGGCCCCAGACCCAAATGGAGAGGGGCTGCTTGGGGACCCCCTGGGGGCCCTTCAGGCCAGCTAGGTCTTTGGGTCCTGGCTCCTTCGCTTTGGGAGCTGTTGCTGCAGTTGGGCATGTTGGCCGGAGAGTGCTTCTCGGGCCGCGAATTGTAACTTGCAGGTACCTCTCAGGTATACATGCCCAACGAAAGCCCCCAGACCCAAATGGAGAGGGGCTGCTTGGTGGCCTTCTGGGGGCCCTTCAGGCCAGCTAGGTCTTTGGGTCCTGGCTCCTTCGGTTTGGGAGCTGTTGCTGCAGTTGGGCATGTTGGCCGGAGAGTGCTTCTCGGGCCGCGAACTGCAACCTTGCAGGTACCTCTCAGGTATCCATGCCCAACGAAAGCCCCCAGACCCAAATTGAGAGGGGCTGCTTGGTGGCCCCCTGGGGGCCCTTCAGGCCAGCTAGGTCTTTGTGTCCTGGCTCCTTCGCTTTGGGAGCTGTTGCTGCAGTTGGGCATGTTGGCCGGAGAGTGCTTCTCGGGCCGCGAACTGCAACCTTGCAGGATTCTCCCAGGTTCCCGGCCCAACGAAAGCCCCCAGACCCAAATGGAGAGGGGCTGCTTGGGGGCCCCCTGGGGGCCCTTCAGGCCAGCTAGGTCTTTGGGTCCTGGCTCCTTCGCTTTGGGAGCTGTTGCTGCAGTTGGGCATGTTGGGCGGAGAGTGCTTCTCGGGCCGCGAACTGCAACCTTGCAGGAATCTCCCAGGTTCCCGGCCCAACGAAAGCCCCCAGACCCAAATTGAGAGGGGCTGCTTGGGGGCCCCCTGGGGGCCCTTCAGGCCAGCTAGGTCTTTGGGTCCTGGCTCCTTCGCTTTGGGAGCTGTTGCTGCAGTTGGGCATGTTGGCCGGAGAGTGCTTCTCGGGCCGCGAACTGCAACCTTGCAGGATTCTCCCAGGTTCCCGGCCCAACGAAAGACCCCAGACCCAAATTGAGAGGGGCTGCTTGGGGGCCCCCTGGGGGCCCTTCAGGCCAGCTAGGTCTTTGTGTCCTGGCTCCTTCGGTTTGGGAGCTGTTGCTGCAGTTGGGCATGTTGGCCGGAGAGTGCTTCTCGGGCCGCGAACTGCAACCTTGCAGGTATCTCCCAGGTTCCCGGCCCAACGAAAGCCCCCAGACCCAAATTGAGAGGGGCTGCTTGGGGCCCCCCTGGGGGCCCTTCAGGCCAGCTAGGTCTTTGGGTCCTGGCTCCTTCGGTTTGGGAGCTGTTGCTGCAGTTGGGCATGTTGGCCGGAGAGTGCTTCTCGGGCCGCGAACTGCAACCTTGCTGGTATCTCCCAGGTTCCCGGCCCAACGAAAGCCCCCAGACCCAAATGGAGAGGGGCTGCTTGGGGGCCCCCTGGGGGCCCTTCAGGCCAGCTAGGTCTTTGGGTCCTGGCTCCTTCGCTTTGGGAGCTGTTGCTGCAGTTGGGCATGTTGGGCGGAGAGTGCTTCTCGGGCCGCGAACTGTAACTTGCAGGTACCTCTCAGGTATACATGCCCAACGAAAGCCCCCAGACCCAAATGGAGAGGGGCTGCTTGGTGGCCTTCTGGGGGCCCTTCAGGCCAGCTAGGTCTTTGGGTCCTGGCTCCTTCGCTTTGGGAGCTGTTGCTGCAGTTGGGCATGTTGGCCGGAGAGTGCTTCTCGGGCCACGATCTGCAACCTTGCAGGTACCTCCCAGGTTCCATGCCCAACGAAAGCCCCAGACGCAAATTGAGAGGGGCTGCTTGGGGGCCCCCTGGGGGCCCTTCAGTCCAGCTAGGTCTTTGGGTCCTGGCTCCTTCGGTTTGGGAGCTGTTGCTGCAGTTGGGCATGTTGGGCGGAGAGTGCTTCTCAGGCCGCGAACTGCAACCTTGCATGAATCTCCCAGGTTCCCGGCCCAACGAAAGCCCCCAGACCCAAATGGAGAGGGGCTGCTTGGGGGCCCCCTGGGGGCCCTTCAGGCCAGCTAGGTCTTTGTGTCCTGGCTCATTCGGTTTGGGAGCTGTTGCTGCAGTTGGGCATGTTGGCCGGAGAGTGCTTCTCGGGCCTCGAAATGCAACCTTGAAGGAATCTCCCAGGTTCCCGCCCCAACAAAAGCCCCCAGACCCAAATGGAGAGGGGCTGCTTGGGGGCCCCCTGGGGGCCCTTCAGGCCAGCTAGGTCTTTGGGTCCTGGCTCCTTCGCTTTGGGAGCTGTTGCTGCAGTTGGGCATGTTGGCCGGAGAGTGCTTCTCGGGCCGCGAACTGCAACCTTGCAGGATTCTCCCAGGTTCCCGGCCCAACGAAAGCCCCCAGACCCAAATGGAGAGGGGCTGCTTGGGGGCCCCCTGGGGGCCCTTCAGGCCAGCTAGGTCTTTGGGTCCTGGCTCCTTCGCTTTGGGAGCTGTTGCTGCAGTTGGGCATGTTGGCCGGAGAGTGCTTCTCCGGCCGCGAACTGCAACCTTGCAGGGTACCTCCCAGGTTCCCGGCCGAACTAAAGCCCCCAGACCCAAATGGAGAGGAGCTCCTTGGGGGCCCCCTGGGGGCCCTTCAGGCCAGCTAGGTCTTTGGGTCCTGGCTCCTTCGGTTTGGGAGCTGTTGCTGCAGTTGGGCATGTTGGGCGGAGAGTGCTTCTCGGGCCGCGAACTGCAACCTTGCAGGAATCTCCCAGGTTCCCGGCCCAACGAAAGCCCCCAGACCCAAATTGAGAGGGGCTGCTTGGGGGCCCCCTGGGGGCCCTTCAGGCCAGCTAGGTCTTTGGGTCCTGGCTCCTTCGCTTTGGGAGCTGTTGCTGCAGTTGGGCATGTTGGCCGGAGAGTGCTTCTCCGGCCGCGAACTGCAACCTTGCAGGATTCTCCCAGGTTCCCGGCCCAACGAAAGACCCCAGACCCAAATTGAGAGGGGCTGCTTGGGGGCCCCCTGGGGGCCCTTCAGGCCAGCTAGGTCTTTGGGTCCTGGCTCCTTCGCTTTGGGAGCTGTTGCTGCAGTTGGGCATGTTGGCCGGAGAGTGCTTCTCGGGCCGCGAACTGCAACCTTGCAGGTATCTCCCAGGTTCCCGGCCCAACGAAAGCCCCCAGACCCAAATTGAGAGGGGCTGCTTGGGGCCCCCCTGGGGGCCCTTCAGGCCAGCTAGGTCTTTGGGTCCTGGCTCCTTCGGTTTGGGAGCTGTTGCTGCAGTTGGGCATGTTGGCCGGAGAGTGCTTCTCGGGCCGCGAACTGCAACCTTGCTGGTATCTCCCAGGTTCCCGGCCCAACGAAAGCCCCCAGACCCAAATGGAGAGGGGCTGCTTGGGGACCCCCTGGGGGCCCTTCAGGCCAGCTAGGTCTTTGGGTCCTGGCTCCTTCGCTTTGGGAGCTGTTGCTGCAGTTGGGCATGTTGGCCGGAGAGTGCTTCTCGGGCCGCGAACTGTAACTTGCAGGTACCTCTCAGGTATACATGCCCAACGAAAGCCCCCAGACCCAAATGGAGAGGGGCTGCTTGGTGGCCTTCTGGGGGCCCTTCAGGCCAGCTAGGTCTTTGGGTCCTGGCTCCTTCGGTTTGGGAGCTGTTGCTGCAGTTGGGCATGTTGGCCGGAGAGTGCTTCTCGGGCCGCGAACTGCAACCTTGCAGGTACCTCTCAGGTATCCATGCCCAACGAAAGCCCCCAGACCCAAATTGAGAGGGGCTGCTTGGTGGCCCCCTGGGGGCCCTTCAGGCCAGCTAGGTCTTTGTGTCCTGGCTCCTTCGCTTTGGGAGCTGTTGCTGCAGTTGGGCATGTTGGCCGGAGAGTGCTTCTCGGGCCGCGAACTGCAACCTTGCAGGATTCTCCCAGGTTCCCGGCCCAACGAAAGCCCCCAGACCCAAATGGAGAGGGGCTGCTTGGGGGCCCCCTGGGGGCCCTTCAGGCCAGCTAGGTCTTTGGGTCCTGGCTCCTTCGCTTTGGGAGCTGTTGCTGCAGTTGGGCATGTTGGGCGGAGAGTGCTTCTCGGGCCGCGAACTGCAACCTTGCAGGAATCTCCCAGGTTCCCGGCCCAACGAAAGCCCCCAGACCCAAATTGAGAGGGGCTGCTTGGGGGCCCCCTGGGGGCCCTTCAGGCCAGCTAGGTCTTTGGGTCCTGGCTCCTTCGCTTTGGGAGCTGTTGCTGCAGTTGGGCATGTTGGCCGGAGAGTGCTTCTCGGGCCGCGAACTGCAACCTTGCAGGATTCTCCCAGGTTCCCGGCCCAACGAAAGACCCCAGACCCAAATTGAGAGGGGCTGCTTGGGGGCCCCCTGGGGGCCCTTCAGGCCAGCTAGGTCTTTGTGTCCTGGCTCCTTCGGTTTGGGAGCTGTTGCTGCAGTTGGGCATGTTGGCCGGAGAGTGCTTCTCGGGCCGCGAACTGCAACCTTGCAGGTATCTCCCAGGTTCCCGGCCCAACGAAAGCCCCCAGACCCAAATTGAGAGGGGCTGCTTGGGGCCCCCCTGGGGGCCCTTCAGGCCAGCTAGGTCTTTGGGTCCTGGCTCCTTCGGTTTGGGAGCTGTTGCTGCAGTTGGGCATGTTGGCCGGAGAGTGCTTCTCGGGCCGCGAACTGCAACCTTGCTGGTATCTCCCAGGTTCCCGGCCCAACGAAAGCCCCCAGACCCAAATGGAGAGGGGCTGCTTGGGGGCCCCCTGGGGGCCCTTCAGGCCAGCTAGGTCTTTGGGTCCTGGCTCCTTCGCTTTGGGAGCTGTTGCTGCAGTTGGGCATGTTGGGCGGAGAGTGCTTCTCGGGCCGCGAACTGTAACTTGCAGGTACCTCTCAGGTATACATGCCCAACGAAAGCCCCCAGACCCAAATGGAGAGGGGCTGCTTGGTGGCCTTCTGGGGGCCCTTCAGGCCAGCTAGGTCTTTGGGTCCTGGCTCCTTCGCTTTGGGAGCTGTTGCTGCAGTTGGGCATGTTGGCCGGAGAGTGCTTCTCGGGCCACGATCTGCAACCTTGCAGGTACCTCCCAGGTTCCATGCCCAACGAAAGCCCCAGACGCAAATTGAGAGGGGCTGCTTGGGGGCCCCCTGGGGGCCCTTCAGGCCAGCTAGGTCTTTGGGTCCTGGCTCCTTCGGTTTGGGAGCTGTTGCTGCAGTTGGGCATGTTGGGCGGAGAGTGCTTCTCAGGCCGCGAACTGCAACCTTGCATGAATCTTCCAGGTTCCCGGCCCAACGAAAGCCCCCAGACCCAAATGGAGAGGGGCTGCTTGGGGGCCCCCTGGGGGCCCTTCAGGCCAGCTAGGTCTTTGTGTCCTGGCTCATTCGGTTTGGGAGCTGTTGCTGCAGTTGGGCATGTTGGCCGGAGAGTGCTTCTTGGGCCTCGAAATGCAACCTTGAAGGAATCTCCCAGGTTCCCGCCCCAACAAAAGCCCCCAGACCCAAATGGAGAGGGGCTGCTTGGGGGCCCCCTGGGGGCCCTTCAGGCCAGCTAGGTCTTTGGGTCCTGGCTCCTTCGCTTTGGGAGCTGTTGCTGCAGTTGGGCATGTTGGCCGGAGAGTGCTTCTCGGGCCGCGAACTGCAACCTTGCAGGATTCTCCCAGGTTCCCGGCCCAACGAAAGCCCCCAGACCCAAATGGAGAGGGGCTGCTTGGGGGCCCCCTGGGGGCCCTTCAGGCCAGCTAGGTCTTTGGGTCCTGGCTCCTTCGCTTTGGGAGCTGTTGCTGCAGTTGGGCATGTTGGCCGGAGAGTGCTTCTCCGGCCGCGAACTGCAACCTTGCTGGTACCTCCCAGGTTCCCGGCCGAACTAAAGCCCCCAGACCCAAATGGAGAGGAGCTCCTTGGGGGCCCCCTGGGGGCCCTTCAGGCCAGCTAGGTCTTTGGGTCCTGGCTCCTTCGGTTTGGGAGCTGTTGCTGCAGTTGGGCATGTTGGCCGGAGAGTGCTTCTCGGGCCGCGAACTGCAACCTTGCAGGAATCTCCCAGGTTCCCGGCCCAACGAAAGCCCCCAGACCCAAATGGAGAGGGGCTGCTTGGGGGCCCCCTGGGGGCCCTTCAGGCCAGCTAGGTCTTTGGGTCCTGGCTCCTTCGCTTTGGGAGCTGTTGCTGCAGTTGGGCATGTTGGCCGGAGAGTGCTTCTCCGGCCGCGAACTGCAACCTTGCAGGATTCTCCCAGGTTCCCGGCCCAACGAAAGACCCCAGACCCAAATTGAGAGGGGCTGCTTGGGGGCCCCCTGGGGGCCCTTCAGGCCAGCTAGGTCTTTGGGTCCTGGCTCCTTCGCTTTGGGAGCTGTTGCTGCAGTTGGGCATGTTGGCCGGAGAGTGCTTCTCGGGCCGCGAACTGCAACCTTGCAGGTATCTCCCAGGTTCCCGGCCCAACGAAAGCCCCCAGACCCAAATTGAGAGGGGCTGCTTGGGGCCCCCCTGGGGGCCCTTCAGGCCAGCTAGGTCTTTGGGTCCTGGCTCCTTCGGTTTGGGAGCTGTTGCTGCAGTTGGGCATGTTGGCCGGAGAGTGCTTCTCGGGCCGCGAACTGCAACCTTGCTGGTATCTCCCAGGTTCCCGGCCCAACGAAAGCCCCCAGACCCAAATGGAGAGGGGCTGCTTGGGGACCCCCTGGGGGCCCTTCAGGCCAGCTAGGTCTTTGGGTCCTGGCTCCTTCGCTTTGGGAGCTGTTGCTGCAGTTGGGCATGTTGGCCGGAGAGTGCTTCTCGGGCCGCGAACTGTAACTTGCAGGTACCTCTCAGGTATACATGCCCAACGAAAGCCCCCAGACCCAAATGGAGAGGGGCTGCTTGGTGGCCTTCTGGGGGCCCTTCAGGCCAGCTAGGTCTTTGGGTCCTGGCTCCTTCGGTTTGGGAGCTGTTGCTGCAGTTGGTCATGTTGGCCGGAGAGTGCTTCTCGGGCCGCGAACTGCAACCTTGCAGGTACCTCTCAGGTATCCATGCCCAACGAAAGCCCCCAGACCCAAATTGAGAGGGGCTGCTTGGTGGCCCCCTGGGGGCCCTTCAGGCCAGCTAGGTCTTTGTGTCCTGGCTCCTTCGCTTTGGGAGCTGTTGCTGCAGTTGGGCATGTTGGCCGGAGAGTGCTTCTCGGGCCGCGAACTGCAACCTTGCAGGATTCTCCCAGGTTCCCGGCCCAACGAAAGCCCCCAGACCCAAATGGAGAGGGGCTGCTTGGGGGCCCCCTGGGGGCCCTTCAGGCCAGCTAGGTCTTTGGGTCCTGGCTCCTTCGCTTTGGGAGCTGTTGCTGCAGTTGGGCATGTTGGGCGGAGAGTGCTTCTCGGGCCGCGAACTGCAACCTTGCAGGAATCTCCCAGGTTCCCGGCCCAACGAAAGCCCCCAGACCCAAATTGAGAGGGGCTGCTTGGGGGCCCCCTGGGGGCCCTTCAGGCCAGCTAGGTCTTTGGGTCCTGGCTCCTTCGCTTTGGGAGCTGTTGCTGCAGTTGGGCATGTTGGCCGGAGAGTGCTTCTCGGGCCGCGAACTGCAACCTTGCAGGATTCTCCCAGGTTCCCGGCCCAACGAAAGACCCCAGACCCAAATTGAGAGGGGCTGCTTGGGGGCCCCCTGGGGGCCCTTCAGGCCAGCTAGGTCTTTGTGTCCTGGCTCCTTCGGTTTGGGAGCTGTTGCTGCAGTTGGGCATGTTGGCCGGAGAGTGCTTCTCGGGCCGCGAACTGCAACCTTGCAGGTATCTCCCAGGTTCCCGGCCCAACGAAAGCCCCCAGACCCAAATTGAGAGGGGCTGCTTGGGGCCCCCCTGGGGGCCCTTCAGGCCAGCTAGGTCTTTGGGTCCTGGCTCCTTCGGTTTGGGAGCTGTTGCTGCAGTTGGGCATGTTGGCCGGAGAGTGCTTCTCGGGCCGCGAACTGCAACCTTGCTGGTATCTCCCAGGTTCCCGGCCCAACGAAAGCCCCCAGACCCAAATGGAGAGGGGCTGCTTGGGGGCCCCCTGGGGGCCCTTCAGGCCAGCTAGGTCTTTGGGTCCTGGCTCCTTCGCTTTGGGAGCTGTTGCTGCAGTTGGGCATGTTGGGCGGAGAGTGCTTCTCGGGCCGCGAACTGTAACTTGCAGGTACCTCTCAGGTATACATGCCCAACGAAAGCCCCCAGACCCAAATGGAGAGGGGCTGCTTGGTGGCCTTCTGAGGGCCCTTCAGGCCAGCTAGGTCTTTGGGTCCTGGCTCCTTCGCTTTGGGAGCTGTTGCTGGATATTGGGCATGTTGGCCGGAGAGTGCTTCTCGGGCCGCGAACTGCAACCTTGCTGGTATCTCCCAGGTTCTCAGCCTAAAGAAAGCCCCCAGACCCAAATTGAGAGGGGCTGCTTGGGGGCCCCCTGGGGGCCCTTCAGGCCAGCTAGGTCTTTGTGTCCTGGCTCATTCGGTTTGGGAGCTGTTGCTGCAGTTGGGCATGTTGGCCGGAGAGTGCTTCTCGGGCCTCGAACTGCAACCTTGCAGGAATCTCCCAGGTTCCCGGCCCAACAAAAGCCCCCAGACCCAAATGGAGAGGGGCTGCTTGGGGGCTCCCTGGGGGCCCTTCAGGCCAGCTAGGTCTTTGGGTCCTGGCTCCTTCGCTTTGGGAGCTGTTGCTGCAGTTGGGCATGTTGGCCGGAGAGTGCTTCTCGGGCCGCGAACTGCAACGTTGCAGGTACCTCCCAGGTTCCCGGCCCAACGAAAGCCCCCAGACCCAAATGGAGAGGAGCTCCTTGGGGGCCCCCTGGGGGCCCTTCAGGCCAGCTAGGTCTTTGGGTCCTGGCTCCTTCGGTTTGGGAGCTGTTGCTGCAGTTGGGCATGTTGGCCGGAGAGTGCTTCTCGGGCCGCGAACTGCAACCTTGCAGGAATCTCCCAGGTTCCCAGCCCAACGAAAGCCCCCAGACCCAAATGGAGAGGGGCTGCTTGGGGGCCCCCTGGGGGCCCTTCAGGCCAGCTAGGTCTTTGGGTCCTGGCTCCTTCGGTTTGGGAGCTGTTGCTGCAGTTGGGCATGTTGGCCGGAGAGTGCTTCTCCGGCCGCGAACTGCAACCTTGCAGGTACCTCCCAGGTTCCCGGCCCAACGAAAGCCCCCAGACCCAAATGGAGAGGGGCTGCTTGGGGGCCCCCTGGGGGCCCTTCAGGCCAGCTAGGTCTTTGGGTCCTGGCTCCTTCGCTTTGGGAGCTGTTGCTGCAGTTGGGCATGTTGGGCGGAGAGTGCTTCTCGGGCCGCGAACTGCAACCTTGCAGGAATCTCCAAGGTTCCCGGCCCAACGAAAGCCCCCAGACCCAAATTGAGAGGGGCTGCTTGGGGGCCCCCTGGGGGCCCTTCAGGCCAGCTAGGTCTTTGGGTCCTGGCTCCTTCGCTTTGGGAGCTGTTGCTGCAGTTGGGCATGTTGGCCGGAGAGTGCTTCTCGGGCCGCGAACTGCAACCATGCAGGATTCTCCCAGGTTCCCGGCCCAACGAAAGAACCCAGACCCAAATTGAGAGGGGCTGCTTGGGGGCCCCCTGGGGGCCCTTCAGGCCAGCTAGGTCTTTGTGTCCTGGCTCCTTCGGTTTGGGAGCTGTTGCTGCAGTTGGGCATGTTGGCCGGAGAGTGCTTCTCGGGCCGCGAACTGCAACCTTGCAGGTATCTCCCAGGTTCCCGGCCCAACGAAAGCCCCCAGACCCAAATTGAGAGGGGCTGCTTGGGCCCCCCCTGGGGGCCCTTCAGGCCAGCTAGGTCTTTGGGTCCTGGCTCCTTCGGTTTGGGAGCTGTTGCTGCAGTTGGGCATGTTGGCCGGAGAGTGCTTCTCGGGCCGCGAACTGCAACCTTGCTGGTATCTCCCAGGTTCCCGGCCCAACGAAAACCCCCAGACCCAAATGGAGAGGGGCTGCTTGGGGGCCCCCTGGGGGCCCTTCAGGCCAGCTAGGTCTTTGGGTCCTGGCTCCTTCGGTTTGGGAGCTGTTGCTGCAGTTGGGCATGTTGGCCGGAGAGTGCTTCTCGGGCCGCGAACTGTAAATTGCAGGTACCTCTCAGGTATACATGCCCAACGAAAGCCCCCAGACCCAAATGGAGAGGGGCTGCTTGGTGGCCTTCTGGGGGCCATTCAGGCCAGCTAGGTCTTTGGGTCCTGGCTCCTTCGCTTTGGGAGCTGTTGCTGGATATTGGGCATGTTGGCCGGAGAGTGCTTCTCAGGCCGCGAACTGCAACCTTCCTTGTATCTCCCAGGTTCACAGCCTAAAGAAAGCCCCCAGACCCAAATTGAGAGGGGCTGCTTGGGGGCCCCCTGGGGGCCCTTCAGGCCAGCTAGGTCTTTGTGTCCTGGCTCATTCGGTTTGGGAGCTGTTGCTGCAGTTGGGCATGTTGGCCGGAGAGTGCTTCTCGGGCCTCGAACTGCAACCTTGCAGGAATCTCCCAGGTTCCTCGCCCAACAAAAGCCCCCAGACCCAAATGGAGAGGGGCTGCTTGGGGGCCCCCTGGGGGCCCTTCAGGCCAGCTAGGTCTTTGGGTCCTGGCTCCTTCGCTTTGGGAGCTGTTGCTGCAGTTGGGCATGTTGGCCGGAGAGTGCTTCTCGGGCCGCGAACTGCAACCTTGCAGGAATCTCCCAGGTTCCCGGCCCAACGAAAGCCCCCAGACCCAAATGGAGAGGGGCTGCTTGGGGGCCCCCTGGGGGCCCTTCAGGCCAGCTAGGTCTTTGGGTCCTGGCTCCTTCGGTTTGGGAGCTGTTGCTGCAGTTGGGCATGTTGGCCGGAGAGTGCTTCTCGGGCCGCGAACTGTAACCTTGCAGGTACCTCTCAGGTATTCATGCCCAACGAAAGCCCCCAGACCCAAATGGAGAGGGGCTGCTTGGGGGCCCCCTGGGGGCCCTTCAGGCCAGCTAGGTCTTTGGGTCCTGGCTCCTTCGCTTTGGGAGCTGTTGCTGCAGTTGGGCATGTTGGCCGGAGAGTGCTTCTCGGGCCACGATCTGCAACCTTGCAGGTACCTCCCAGGTTCCATGACCAACGAAAGCCCCAGACCCAAATTGAGAGGGGCTGCTTGGGGGCCCCCTGGGGGCCCTTCAGGCCAGCTAGGTCTTTGGGTCCTGGCTCCTTCGGTTTGGGAGCTGTTGCTGCAGTTGGGCATGTTGGGCGGAGAGTGCTTCTCGGGCCGCGAACTGCAACCTTGAAGGAATCTCCCAGGTTCCCGGCCCAACGAAAGCCCCCAGACCCAAATGGAGAGGGGCTGCTTGGGGGCCCCCTGGGGGCCCTTCAGGCCAGCTAGGTCTTTGTGTCCTGGCTCCTTCGCTTTGGGAGCTGTTGCTGCAGTTGGGCATGTTGGCCGGAGAGTGCTTCTCGGGCCTCGAACTGCAACCTTGCAGGAATCTCCCAGGTTCCCGGCCCAACAAAAGCCCCCAGACCCAAATGGAGAGGGGCTGCTTGGGGGCCCCCTGGGGGCCCTTCAGGCCAGCTAGGTCTTTGGGTCCTGGCTCCTTCGCTTTGGGAGCTGTTGCTGCAGTTGGGCATGTTGGCCGGAGAGTGCTTCTCCGGCCGCGAACTGCAACCTTGCTGGTACCTCCCAGGTTCCCGGCCCAACGAAAGCCCCCAGACCCAAATTGAGAGGAGCTCCTTGGGGGCCCCCTGGGGGCCCTTCAGGCCAGCTAGGTCTTTGGGTCCTGGCTCCTTCGCTTTGGGAGCTGTTGCTGCAGTTGGGCATGTTGGCCGGAGAGTGCTTCTCGGGCCGCGAACTGCAACCTTGCAGGTACCTCTCAGGTATCCATGCCCAACGAAAGCCCCCAGACCCAAATTGAGAGGGGCTGCTTGGGGGCCCCCTGGGGGCCCTTCAGGCCAGCTAGGTCTTTGTGTCCTGGCTCCTTCGCTTTGGGAGCTGTTGCTGCAGTTGGGCATGTTGGCCGGAGAGTGCTTCTCGGGCCGCGAACTGCAACCTTGCAGGATTCTCCCAGGTTCCCGGCCCAACGAAAGCCCCCAGACCCAAATGGAGAGGGGCTGCTTGGGGGACCCCTGGGGGCCCTTCAGGCCAGCTAGGTCTTTGGGTCCTGGCTCCTTCGGTTTGGGAGCTGTTGCTGCAGTTGGTCATGTTGGCCGGAGAGTGCTTCTCGGGCCGTGAACTGCAACCTTGCAGGAATCTCCCAGGTTCCCGGCCCAACGAAAGCCCCCAGACCCAAATGGAGAGGGGCTGCTTGGGGGCCCCCTGGGGGCACTTCAGGCCAGCTAGGTCTTTGGGTCCTGGCTCCTTCGCTTTGGGAGCTGTTGCTGCAGTTGGGCATGTTGGCCGGAGAGTGCTTCTCGGGCCGCGAACTGCAACCTTGCAGGATTCTCCCAGGTTCCCGGCCCAACGAAAGCCCCCAGACCCAAATTGAGAGGGGCTGCTTGGGGCCCCCCTGGGGGCCCTTCAGGCCAGCTAGGTCTTTGTGTCCTGGCTCCTTCGCTTTGGGAGCTGTTGCTGCAGTTGGGCATGTTGGCCGGAGAGTGCTTCTCCGGCCGCGAACTGCAACCTTGCTGGTATCTCCCAGGTTCCCGGCCGAACTAAAGCCCCCAGACCCAAATGGAGGGGAGCTCCTTGGGGGCCCCCTGGGGGCCCTTCAGGCCAGCTAGGTCTTTGGGTCCTGGCTCCTTCGCTTTGGGAGCTGTTGCTGCAGTTGGGCATGTTGGGCGGAGAGTGCTTCTCGGGCCGCGAACTGCAACCTTGCAGGAATCTCCCAGGTTCCCGGCCCAACGAAAGCCCCCAGACCCAAATTGAGAGGGGCTGCTTGGGGGCCCCCTGGGGGCCCTTCAGGCCAGCTAGGTCTTTGTGTCCTGGCTCCTTCGCTTTGGGAGCTGTTGCTGCAGTTGGGCATGTTGGCCGGAGAGTGCTTCTCGGGCCGCGAACTGCAACCTTGCAGGATTCTCCCAGGTTCCCGGCCCAACGAAAGACCCCAGACCCAAATTGAGAGGGGCTGCTTGGGGGCCCCCTGGGGGCCCTTCAGGCCAGCTAGGTCTTTGTGTCCTGGCTCCTTCGGTTTGGGAGCTGTTGCTGCAGTTGGGCATGTTGGCCGGAGAGTGCTTCTCGGGCCGCGAACTGCAACCTTGCAGGTATCTCCCAGGTTCCCGGCCCAACGAAAGCCCCCAGACCCAAATGGAGAGGGGCTGCTTGGGGGCCCCCTGGGGGCCCTTCAGGCCAGCTAGGTCTTTGTGTCCTGGCTCCTTCGGTTTGGGAGCTGTTGCTGCAGTTGGGCATGTTGGCCGGAGAGTGCTTCTCCGGCCGCGAACTGCAACCTTGCTGGTACCTCCCAGGTTCCCGGCCCAACGAAAGCCCCCAGACCCAAATTGAGAGGAGCTCCTTGGGGGCCCCCTGGGGGCCCTTCAGGCCAGCTAGGTCTTTGGGTCCTGGCTCCTTCGCTTTGGGAGCTGTTGCTGCAGTTGGGCATGTTGGCCGGAGAGTGCTTCTCGGGCCGCGAACTGCAACCTTGCTGGTATCTCCCAGGTTCCCCGCCCAACGAAAACCCCCAGACCCAAATGGAGAGGGGCTGCTTGGGGGCCCCCTGGGGGCCCTTCAGGCCAGCTAGGTCTTTGGGTCCTGGCTCCTTCGGTTTGGGAGCTGTTGCTGCAGTTGGGCATGTTGGCCGGAGAGTGCTTCTCGGGCCGCGAACTGTAAATTGCAGGAACCTCTCAGGTATACATGCCCAACGAAAGCCCCCAGACCCAAATGGAGAGGGGCTGCTTGGTGGCCTTCTGGGGGCCCTTCAGGCCAGCTAGGTCTTTGGGTCCTGGCTCCTTCGCTTTGGGAGCTGTTGCTGGATATTGGGCATGTTGGCCGGAGAGTGCTTCTCGGGCCGCGAACTGCAACCTTGCTGGTATCTCCCAGGTTCACAGCCTAAAGAAAGCCCCCAGACCCAAATTGAGAGGGGCTGCTTGGGGGCCCCCTGGGGGCCCTTCAGGCCAGCTAGGTCTTTGTGTCCTGGCTCATTCGGTTTGGGAGCTGTTGTTGACGTTGTGCATGTTGGCCGGAGAGTGCTTCTCGGGCCTCGAAATGCAAACTTGCAGGAATCTCCCAGGTTACTCGCCCAACAAAAGCCCCCAGACCCAAATGGAGAGGGGCTGCTTGGGGGCCCCCTGGGGGCCCTTCAGGCCAGCTAGGTCTTTGGGTCCTGGCTCCTTCGCTTTGGGAGCTGTTGCTGCAGTTGGGCATGTTGGCCGGAGAGTGCTTCTCGGGCCGCGAACTGCAACCTTGCAGGAATCTCCCAGGTTCCCGGCCCAACGAAAGCCCCCAGACCCAAATGGAGAGGGGCTGCTTGGGGGCCCCCTGGGGGCCCTTCAGGCCAGCTAGGTCTTTGGGTCCTGGCTCCTTCGGTTTGGGAGCTGTTGCTGCAGTTGGGCATGTTGGCCGGAGAGTGCTTCTCGGGCCGCGAACTGTAACCTTGCAGGTACCTCTCAGGTATCCATGCCCAACGAAAGCCCCCAGACCCAAATGGAGAGGGGCTGCTTGGGGGCCCCCTGGGGGCCCTTCAGGCCAGCTAGGTCTTTGGGTCCTGGCTCCTTCGCTTTGGGAGCTGTTGCTGCAGTTGGGCATGTTGGCCGGAGAGTGCTTCTCGGGCCACGATCTGCAACCTTGCAGGTACCTCCCAGGTTCCATGCCCAACGAAAGCCCCAGACCCAAATTGAGAGGGGCTGCTTGGGGGCCCCCTGGGGGCCCTTCAGGCCAGCTAGGTCTTTGGGTCCTGGCTCCTTCGGTTTGGGAGCTGTTGCTGCAGTTGGGCATGTTGGGCGGAGAGTGCTTCTCGGGCCGCGAACTGCAACCTTGAAGGAATCTCCCAGGTTCCCGGCCCAACGAAAGCCCCCAGACCCAAATGGAGAGGGGCTGCTTGGGGGCCCCCTGGGGGCACTTCAGGCCAGCTAGGTCTTTGTGTCCTGGCTCCTTCGCTTTGGGAGCTGTTGCTGCAGTTGGGCATGTTGGCCGGAGAGTGCTTCTCGGGCCGCGAACTGCAACCTTGCAGGAATCTCCCAGGTTCCCGGCCCAACAAAAGCCCCCAGACCCAAATGGAGAGGGGCTGCTTGGGGGCCCCCTGGGGGCCCTTCAGGCCAGCTAGGTCTTTGGGTCCTGGCTCCTTCGCTTTGGGAGCTGTTGCTGCAGTTGGGCATGTTGGCCGGAGAGTGCTTCTCCGGCCGCGAACTGCAACCTTGCTGGTACCTCCCAGGTTCCCGGCCCAACGAAAGCCCCCAGACCCAAATTGAGAGGAGCTCCTTGGGGGCCCCCTGGGGGCCCTTCAGGCCAGCTAGGTCTTTGGGTCCTGGCTCCTTCGGTTTGGGAGCTGTTGCTGCAGTTGGGCATGTTGGCCGGAGAGTGCTTCTCGGGCCGCGAACTGCAACCTTGCAGGTACCTCTCAGGTATCCATGCCCAACGAAAGCCCCCAGACCCAAATTGAGAGGGGCTGCTTGGGGGCCCCCTGGGGGCCCTTCAGGCCAGCTAGGTCTTTGGGTCCTGGCTCCTTCGCTTTGGGAGCTGTTGCTGCAGTTGGGCATGTTGGCCGGAGAGTGCTTCTCGGGCCGCGAACTGCAACCTTGCAGGATTCTCCCAGGTTCCCGGCCCAACGAAAGCCCCCAGACCCAAATGGAGAGGGGCTGCTTGGGGGCCCCCTGGGGGCCCTTCAGGCCAGCTAGGTCTTTGGGTCCTGGCTCCTTCGGTTTGGGAGCTGTTGCTGCAGTTGGTCATGTTGGCCGGAGAGTGCTTCTCGGGCCGCGAACTGCAACCTTGCAGGAATCTCCCAGGTTCCCGGCCCAACGAAAGCCCCCAGACCCAAATGGAGAGGGGCTGCTTGGGGGCCCCCTGGGGGCCCTTCAGGCCAGCTAGGTCTTTGGGTCCTGGCTCCTTCGGTTTGGGAGCTGTTGCTGCAGTTGGGCATGTTGGCCGGAGAGTGCTTCTCGGGCCGCGAACTGCAACCTTGCAGGATTCTCCCAGGTTCCCTGCCCAACGAAAGCCCCCAGACCCAAATTGAGAGGGGCTGCTTGGGGCCCCCCTGGGGGCCCTTCAGGCCAGCTAGGTCTTTGGGTCCTGGCTCCTTCGCTTTGGGAGCTGTTGCTGCAGTTGGGCATGTTGGCCGGAGAGTGCTTCTCCGGCCGCGAACTGCAACCTTGCTGGTATCTCCCAGGTTCCCGGCCGAACTAAAGCCCCCAGACCCAAATGGAGGGGAGCTCCTTGGGGGCCCCCTGGGGGCCCTTCAGGCCAGCTAGGTCTTTGGGTCCTGGCTCCTTCGCTTTGGGAGCTGTTGCTGCAGTTGGGCATGTTGGGCGGAGAGTGCTTCTCGGGCCGCGAACTGTAACTTGCAGGTACCTCTCAGGTATACATGCCCAACGAAAGCCCCCAGACCCAAATGGAGAGGGGCTGCTTGGTGGCCTTCTGGGGGCCCTTCAGGCCAGCTAGGTCTTTGGGTCCTGGCTCCTTCGCTTTGGGAGCTGTTGCTGGATATTGGGCATGTTGGCCGGAGAGTGCTTCTCGGGCCGCGAACTGCAACCTTGCTGGTATCTCCAAGGTTCTCAGCCTAAAGAAAGCCCCCAGACCCAAATTGAGAGGGGCTGCTTGGGGGCCCCCTGGGGGCCCTTCAGGCCAGCTAGGTCTTTGTGTCCTGGCTCATTCGGTTTGGGAGCTGTTGTTGACGTTGTGCATGTTGGCCGGAGAGTGCTTCTCGGGCCTCGAACTGCAACCTTACAGGAATCTCCCAGGTTCCTCGCCCAACAAAAGCCCCCAGACCCAAATGGAGAGGGGCTGCTTGGGGGCCCCCTGGGGGCCCTTCAGGCCAGCTAGGTCTTTGGGTCCTGGCTCCTTCGCTTTGGGAGCTGTTGCTGCAGTTGGGCATGTTGGCCGGAGAGTGCTTCTCGGGCCGCGAACTGCAACCTTGCATGAACCTCCCAGGTTCCCGGCCCAACGAAAGCACCCAGACCCAAATGGAGAGGGGCTGCTTGGGGGCCCCCTGGGGGCCCTTCAGGCCAGCTAGGTCTTTGTGTCCTGGCTCCTTCGGTTTGGGAGCTGTTGCTGCAGTTGGGCATGTTGGCCGGAGAGTGCTTCTCGGGCCGCGAACTGTAACCTTGCAGGTACCTCTCAGGTATCCATGCCCAACGAAAGCCCCCAGACCCAAATGGAGAGGGGCTGCTTGGGGGCCCCCTGGGGGCACTTCAGGCCAGCTAGGTCTTTGGGTCCTGGCTCCTTCGCTTTGGGAGCTGTTGCTGCAGTTGGGCATGTTGGCCGGAGAGTGCTTCTCGGGCCGCGAACTGCAACCTTGCAGGATTCTCCCAGGTTCCCGGCCCAACGAAAGCCCCCAGACCCAAATGGAGAGGGGCTGCTTGGGGGCCCCCTGTGGGCCCTTCAGGCCAGCTAGGTCTTTGGGTCCTGGCTCCTTCGGTTTGGGAGCTGTTGCTGCAGTTGGGCATGTTGGCCGGAGAGTGCTTCTCGGGCCGCGAACTGCAACCTTGCAGGAATCTCCCAGGTTCCATGCCCAACGAAAGCCCCCAGACGCAAATTGAGAGGGGCTGCTTGGGGGCCCCCTGGGGGCCCTTCAGGCCAGCTAGGTCTTTGGGTCCTGGCTCCTTCGGTTTGGGAGCTGTTGCTGCAGTTGGGCATGTTGGCCGGAGAGTGCTTCTCGGGCCTCGAACTGCAACCTTGCATGAATCTCCCAGGTTCCCGGCCCAACGAAAGCCCCCAGACCCAAATTGAGAGGGGCTGCTTGGGGGCCCCCTGGGGGCCCTTCAGGCCAGCTAGGTCTTTGGGTCCTGGCTCCTTCGGTTTGGGAGCTGTTGCTGCAGTTGGGCATGTTGGGCGGAGAGTGCTTCTCGGGCCGCGAACTGTAACTTTGCAGGTACCTCTCAGGTATCCATGCCCAACGAAAGCCCCCAGACCCAAATTGAGAGGGGCTGCTTGGGGGCCCCCTGGGGGCCCTTCAGGCCAGCTAGGTCTTTGGGTCCTGGCTCCTTCGCTTTGGGAGCTGTTGCTGCAGTTGGGCATGTTGGCCGGAGAGTGCTTCTCGGGCCGCGAACTGCAACCTTGCAGGAATCTCCCAGGTTCCCGGCCCAACGAAAGCCCCCAGACCCAAATTGAGAGGGGCTGCTTGGGGGCCCCCTGGGGGCCCTTCAGGCCAGCTAGGTCTTTGGGTCCTGGCTCCTTCGCTTTGGGAGCTGTTGCTGCAGTTGGGCATGTTGGCCGGAGAGTGCTTCTCGGGCCGCGAACTGTAACCTTGCAGGTACCTCTCAGTTATCCATGCCCAACGAAAGCCCCCAGACCCAAATGGAGAGGGGCTGCTTGGGGGACCCCTGGGGGCCCTTCAGGCCAGCTAGGTCTTTGGGTCCTGGCTCCTTCGCTTTGGGAGCTGTTGCTGGATATTGGGCATGTTGGCCGGAGAGTGCTTCTCGGGCCGCGAACTGCAACCTTGCTGGTATCTCCCAGGTTCACAGCCTAAAGAAAGCCCCCAGACCCAAATTGAGAGGGGCTGCTTGGGGGCCCCCTGGGGGCCCTTCAGGCCAGCTAGGTCTTTGTGTCCTGGCTCATTCGGTTTGGGAGCTGTTGTTGACGTTGTGCATGTTGGCCGGAGAGTGCTTAACGGGCCTCGAACTGCAACCTTGCAGGAATCTCCCAGGTTCCTCGCCCAACAAAAGGCCCCAGACCCAAATGGAGAGGGGCTGCTTGGGGGCCCCCTGGGGGCCCTTCAGGCCAGCTAGGTCTTTGTGTCCTGGCTCCTTCGCTTTGGGAGCTGTTGCTGCAGTTGGGCATGTTGGCCGGAGAGTGCTTCTCGGGCCGCGAACTGCAACCTTGCAGGAATCTCCCAGGTTCCCGGCCCAACGAAAGCCCCCAGACCCAAATGGAGAGGGGCTGCTTGGGGGCCCCCTGGGGGCCCTTCAGGCCAGCTAGGTCTTTGGGTCCTGGCTCCTTCGGTTTGGGAGCTGTTGCTGCAGTTGGGCATGTTGGCCGGAGAGTGCTTCTCGGGCCGCGAACTGTAACCTTGCAGGTACCTCTCAGGTATCCATGCCCAACGAAAGCCCCCAGACCCAAATGGAGAGGGGCTGCTTGGGGGCCCCCTGGGGGCCCTTCAGGCCAGCTAGGTCTTTGGGTCCTGGCTCCTTCGGTTTGGGAGCTGTTGCTGCAGTTGGGCATGTTGGCCGGAGAGTGCTTCTCGGGCCGCGAACTGCAACCTTGCAGGTACCTCCCAGGTTCCCGGCCCAACGAAAGCCCCCAGACCCAAATGGAGAGGGGCTGCTTGGGGGCCCCATGGGGGCCCTTCAGGCCAGCTAGGTCTTTGGGTCCTGGCTCCTTCGCTTTGGGAGCTGTTGCTGCAGTTGGGCATGTTGGCCGGAGAGTGCTTCTCGGGCCGCGAACTGCAACCTTGCATGAATCTCCCAGGTTCCATGCCCAACGAAAGCCCCCAGACGCAAATTGAGAGGGGCTGCTTGGGGGCCCCCTGGGGGCCCTTCAGGCCAGCTAGGTCTTTGGGTCCTGGCTCCTTCGGTTTGGGAGCTGTTGCTGCAGTTGGGCATGTTGGCCGGAGAGTGCTTCTCGGGCCTCGAACTGTAACTTTGCAGGTACCTCTCAGGTATCCATGCCCAACGAAAGCCCCCAGACCCAAATTGAGAGGGGCTGCTTGGGGGCCCCCTGGGGGCCCTTCAGGCCAGCTAGGTCTTTGGGTCCTGGCTCCTTCGGTTTGGGAGCTGTTGCTGCAGTTGGGCATGTTGGCCGGAGAGTTCTTCTCGGGCCGCGAACTGTAACCTTGCAGGTACCTCTCAGTTATCCATACCCAACGAAAGCCCCCAGACCCAAATGGAGAGGGGCTGCTTGGGGGCCCCCTGGGGGCCCTTCAGGCCAGCTAGGTCTTTGGGTCCTGGCTCCTTCGGTTTGGGAGCTGTTGCTGCAGTTGGGCATGTTGGCCGGAGAGTGCTTCTCCGGCCGCGAACTGCAACCTTGCAGGTACCTCCCAGGTTCCCGGCCCAACGAAAGCCCCCAGACCCAAATGGAGAGGGGCTGCTTGGGGGCCCCCTGGGGCCCCTTCAGGCCAGCTAGGTCTTTGGGTCCTGGCTCCTTCGCTTTGGGAGCTGTTGCTGCAGTTGGGCATGTTGGCCGGAGAGTGCTTCTCCGGCCGCGAACTGCAACCTTGCTGGTACCTCCCAGGTTCCCGGCCCAACTAAAGCCCCCAGACCCAAATGGAGAGGAGCTCCCTGGGGGCCCCATGGGGGCCCTTCAGGCCAGCTAGGTCTTTGGGTCCTGGCTCCTTCGGTTTGGGAGCTGTTGCTGCAGTTGGGCATGTTGGCCGGAGAGTGCTTCTCGGGCCGCGAACTGCAACCTTGCAGGAATCTCCCAGGTTCCATGCCAAACAAAAGCCCCCAGACCCAAATGGAGAGGGGGTGGTTGGGGGCCCCCTGGGGGCCCTTCAGGCCAGCTAGGTCTTTGGGTCCTGGCTCCTTCGCTTTGGGAGCTGTTGCTGCAGTTGGGCATGTTGGCCGGAGAGTGCTTCTCGGGCCGCGAACTGCAACCTTGCAGGATTCTCCTTGGTTCCCGGCCCAACGAAAGCCCCCAGACCCAAATTGAGAGGGGCTGCTTGGGGGCCCCCTGGGGGCCCTTCAGGCCAGCTAGGTCTTTGGGTCCTGGCTCCTTCGGTTTGGGAGCTGTTGCTGCAGTTGGGCATGTTGGCCGGAGAGTGCTTCTCGGGCCGCGAACTGCAACCTTGCAGGTACCTCCCAGGTTCCCGGCCCAACGAAAGCCCCCAGACCCAAATGGAGAGGGGCTGCTTGGGGGCCCCCTGGGGGCCCTTCAGGCCAGCTAGGTCTTTGTGTCCTGGCTCCTTCGGTTTGGGAGCTGTTGCTGCAGTTGGGCATGTTGGCCGGAGAGTGCTTCTCGGGCCGCGAACTGTAACTTGAAGGTACCTCTCAGGTATACATGCCCAACGAAAGCCCCCAGACCCAAATGGAGAGGGGCTGCTTGGTGGCCTTCTGGGGGCCCTTCAGGCCAGCTAGGTCTTTGGGTCCTGGCTCCTTTGCTTTGGGAGCTGTTGCTGGATATTGGGCATGTTGGCCGGAGAGTGCTTCTCGGGCCGCGAACTGCAACCTTGCTGGTATCTCCCAGGTTCTCAGCCTAAAGAAAGCCCCCAGACCCAAATGGAGAGGGGCTGCTTGGGGGCCCCCTGGGGGCCCTTCAGGCCAGCTAGGTCTTTGGGTCCTGGCTCCTTCGCTTTGGGAGCTGTTGCTGCAGTTGGGCATGTTGGCCGGAGAGTGCTTCTCGGGCCGCGAACTGCAACCTTGCAGGAATCTCCCAGGTTCCCGGCCCAACGAAAGCCCCCAGACCCAAATTGAGAGGGGCTGCTTGGGGGCCCCCTGGGGGCCCTTCAGGCCAGCTAGGTCTTTGTGTCCTGGCTCATTCGGTTTGGGAGCTGTTGCTGCAGTTGGGCATGTTGGCCGGAGAGTGCTTCTCGGGCCTCGAACTGCAACCTTGCAGGAATCTCCCAGGTTCCCGGCCCAACAAAAGCCCCCAGACCCAAATGGAGAGGGGCTGCTTGGGAGCACCCTGGGGGCCCTTCAGGCCACCTAGGTCTTTGGGTCCTGGCTCCTTCGGTTTGGGAGCTGTTGCTGCAGTTGGGCATGTTGGCCGGATAGTGCTTTTCCGGCCGCGAACTGCAACCTTGCAGGATTCTCCCAGGTTCCCGGCCCAACGAAAGCCCCCAGACCCAAATTGAGAGGGGCTGCTTGGTGGCCCCCTGGGGGCCCTTCAGGCCTGCTAGGTCTTTGGGTCCTGGCTCCTTCGCTTTGGGAGCTGTTGCTGCAGTTGGGCATGTTGGCCGGAGAGTGCTTCTCGGGCCGCGATCTGAAACCTTGCAGGTACCTCCCAGGTTCCCGGCCCAACGAAAGCCCCCAGACCCAAATTGAGAGGGGCTGCTTGGGGGCCCCCTGGGGGCCCTTCAGGCCAGCTAGGTCTTTGGGTCCTGGCTCCTTCGCTTTGGGAGCTGTTGCTGCAGTTGGGCATGTTGGCCGGAGAGTGCTTCTCGGGCCGCGAACTGCAACCTTGCTGGTACCTCCCAGGTTCCCGGCCCAACTAAAGCCCCCAGACCCAAATGGAGAGGAGCTCCTTGGGGGCCCCCTGGGGGCCCTTCAGGCCAGCTAGGTCTTTGGGTCCTGGCTCCTTCGGTTTGGGAGCTGTTGCTGCAGTTGAGCATGTTGGCCGGAGAGTGCTTCTCGGGCCGCAAACTGCAACCTTGCAGGTACCTCTCAGGTATACATGCCCAACGAAAGCCCCCAGACCCAAATTGAGAGGGGCTGCTTGGTGGCCCCCTGGGGGCCCTTCAGGCCAGCTAGGTCTTTGGGTCCTGGCTCCTTCACTTTGGGAGCTGTTGCTGCAGTTGGGCATGTTGGCCGGAGAGTGCTTCTCGGGCCGCGAACTGCAACCTTGCAGGAATCTCCCAGGTTCCCGGCCCAACGAAAGCCCCCAGACCCAAATGGAGAGGGGCTGCTTGGTGGCCTTCTGGGGGCCCTTCAGGCCAGCTAGGTCTTTGGGTCCTGGCTCCTTCGCTTTGGGAGCTGTTGCTGGATATTTGGCATGTTGGCCGGAGAGTGCTTCTCGGGCCGCGAACTGCAACCTTGCTGGTATCTTCCAGGTTCTCAGCCTAAAGAAAGCCCCCAGACCCAAATTGAGAGGGGCTGCTTGGGGACCCCCTGGGGGCCCTTCAGGCCAGCTAGGTCTTTGGGTCCTGGCTCCTTCGCTTTGGGAGCTGTTGCTGCAGTTGGGCATGTTGGCCGGAGAGTGCTTCTCGGGCCGCGAACTGTAACCTTGCAGGTACCTCCCAGGTATACATGCCCAACGAAAGCCCCAGACCCAAATTGAGAGGGGCTGCTTGGGGGCCCCCTGGGGGCCCTTCAGGCCAGCTAGGTCTTTGTGTCCTGGCTCCTTCGCTTTGGGAGCTGTTGCTGCAGTTGGGCATGTTGGCCGGAGAGTGCTTCTCGGGCCGCGAACTGCAACCTTGCAGGATTCTCCCAGGTTCCCGGCCCAACGAAAGCCCCCAGACCCAAATGGAGAGGGGCTGCTTGGGGGCCCCATGGGGGCCCTTCAGGCCAGCTAGGTCTTTGGGTCCTGGCTCCTTCGCTTTGGGAGCTGATGCTGCAGTTGGGCATGTTGGCCGGAGAGTGCTTCTCGGGCCGCGAAGTGCAACCTTGCAGGATTCTCCCAGGTTCCCGGCCCAACGAAAGCCCCCAGACCCAAATTGAGAGGGGCTGCTTGGGGGCCCCCTGGGGGCCCTTCAGGCCAGCTAGGTCTTTGGGTCCTGGCTCCTTCGGTTTGGGAGCTGTTGCTGCAGTTGGTCATGTTGGCCGGAGAGTGCTTCTCGGGCCGCGAACTGCAACCTTGAAGGAATCTCCCAGGTTCCATGCCCAACGAAAGCCCCCAGACCCAAATTGAGAGGGGCTGCTTGGGGGCCCCCTGGGGGCCCTTCAGGCCAGCTAGGTCTTTGGGTCCTGGCTCCTTCGCTTTGGGAGCTGTTGCTGCAGTTGGGCATGTTGGCCGGAGATTGCTTCTCGGGCCGCGAACTGCAACCTTGAAGGAATCTCCCAGGTTCCCGGCCCAACGAAAGCCCCCAGACCCAAATTGAGAGGGGCTGCTTGGGGGCCCCCTGGGGGCCCTTCAGGCCAGCTAGGTCTTTGGGTCCTGGCTCCTTCGGTTTGGGAGCTGTTGCTGCAGTTGGGCATGTTGGCCGGAGAGTGCTTCTCCGGCCGCGAACTGCAACCTTGCAGGAACCTCCCAGGTTCCCGGCCCAATGAAAGCCCCCAGACCCAAATGGAGAGGGGCTGCTTGGGGGCCCCCTGGGGGCCCTTCAGGCCAGCTAGGTCTTTGGGTCCTGGCTCCTTCGGTTTGGGAGCTGTTGCTGCAGTTGGGCATGTTGGCCGGAGAGTGCTTCTCGGGCCGCGAACTGTAACCTTGCAGGTACCTCTCAGGTATCCATGCCCAACGAAAGCCCCCAGACCCAAATTGAGAGGGGCTGCTTGGTGGCCCCCTGGGGACCCTTCAGGCCAGCTAGGTCTTTGGGTCCTGGCTCCTTCGCTTTGGGAGCTGTTGCTGCAGTTGGGCATGTTGGCCGGAGAGTGCTTCTCGGGCCGCGATCTGCAACCTTGCAGGTACCTCCCAGGTTCCCGGCCCAACGAAAGCCCCCAGACCCAAATGGAGAGGGGCTGCTTGGGGGCCCCCTGGGGGCCCTTCAGGCCAGCTAGGTCTTTGGGTCCTGGCTCCTTCGCTTTGGGAGCTGTTGCTGCAGTTGGGCATGTTGGCCGGAGAGTGCTTCTCGGGCCGCGAACTGCAACCTTGAAGGAATCTCCCAGGTTCCCGGCCCAACGAAAGCCCCCAGACCCAAATGGAGAGGGGCTGCTTGGGGCCCCCTGGGGGCCCTTCAGGCCAGCTAGGTCTTTGTGTCCTGGCTCATTCGGTTTGGGAGCTGTTGCTGCAGTTGGGCATGTTGGCCGGAGAGTGCTTCTCGGGCCTCGAACTGCAACCTTGCAGGAATCTCCCAGGTTCCCGGCCCAACAAAAGCCCCCAGACCCAAATGGAGAGGGGCTGCTTGGGGGCCCCCTGGGGGCCCTTCAGGCCAGCTAGGTCTTTGGGTCCTGGCTCCTTCGGTTTGGGAGCTGTTGCTGCAGTTGGGCATGTTGGCCGGAGAGTGCTTCTCGGGCCGCGAACTGCAACCTTGCAGGATACTCCCAGGTTCCCGGCCCAACGAAAGCCCCCAGACCCAAATTGAGAGGGGCTGCTTGGGGGCCCCCTGGGGGCCCTTCAGGCCAGCTAGGTCTTTGGGTCCTGGCTCCTTCGCTTTGGGAGCTGTTGCTGCAGTTGGGCATGTTGGCCGGAGAGTGCTTCTCGGGCCGCGAACTGCAACCTTGCAGGAATCTCCCAGGTTCCCGGCCCAACGAAAGCCCCCAGACCCAAATGGAGAGGGGCTGCTTGGGGGCCTTCTGGGGGCCCTTCAGGCCAGCTAGGTCTTTGGGTCCTGGCTCCTTCGCTTTGGGAGCTGTTGCTGGATATTGGGCATGTTGGCCGGAGAGTGCTTCTCGGGCCGCGAACTGCAACCTTGCTGGTATCTACCAGGTTCTCAACCTAAAGAAAGCCCCCAGACCCAAATGGAGAGGGGCTGCTTGGGGACCCCCTGGTGGCACTTCAGGCCAGCTAGGTCTTTGGGTCCTGGCTCCTTCGCTTTGGGAGCTGTTGCTGCAGTTGGGCATGTTGGCCGGAGAGTGCTTCTCGGGCCGCGAACTGTAACCTTGCAGGTACCTCCCAGGTATACATGCCCAACGAAAGCCCCAGACCCAAATTGAGAGGGGCTGCTTGGGGGCCCCCTGGGGGCCCTTCAGGCCAGCTAGGTCTTTGTGTCCTGGCTCCTTCGGTTTGGGAGCTGTTGCTGCAGTTGGGCATGTTGGCCGGAGAGTGCTTCCCGGGCCTCGAACTGCAACCTTGCAGGAATCTCCCAGGTTCCCGGCCCAACGAAAGCCCCCAGACCCAAATGGAGAGGAGCTCCTTGGGGGCCCCCTGGGGGCCCTTCAGGCCAGCTAAGTCTTTGGGTCCTGGCTCCTTCGGTTTGGGAGCTGTTGCTGCAGTTGGGCATGCTGGCCGGAGAGTGCTTCTCCGGCCGCGAACTGCAACCTTGCAGGTACCTCCCAGGTTCCCGGCCCAACGAAAGCACCCAGACCCCAAATTGAGAGGGGCTGCTTGGGGGCCCCCTGGGGGCCCTTCAGGCCAGCTAGGTCTTTGGGTCCTGGCTCCTTCGGTTTGGGAGCTGTTGCTGCAGTTGGGCATGTTGGCCGGAGAGTGCTTCTCGGGCCGCGAACTGCAACCTCGCAGGAATCTCCTAGGTTCCCGGCCCAACGAAAGGCCCCAGACCCAAATTGAGAGGGGCTGCTTGGGGGCCCCCTGGGGGCCCTTCAGGCCAGCTAGGTCTTTGGGTCCTGGCTCCTTCGGTTTGGGAGCTGTTGCTGCAGTTGGGCATGTTGGCCGGAGAGTGCTTCTCGGGCCGCGAACTGTAACTTGCAGGTACCTCTCAGGTATACATGCCCAACGAAAGCCCCCAGACCCAAATGGAGAGGGGCTGCTTGGTGGCCTTCTGGGGGCCCTTCAGGCCAGCTAGGTCTTTGGGTCCTGGCTCCTTCGCTTTGGGAGCTGTTGCTGGATATTGGGCATGTTGGCCGGAGAGTGCTTCTCGGGCCGCGAACTGCAACCTTGCTGGTATCTCCCAGGTTCACAGCCTAAAGAAAGCCCCCAGACCCAAATGGAGAGTGGCTGCTTGGGGGCCCCCTGGGGGCCCTTCAGGCCAGCTAGGTCTTTGTGTCCTGGCTCATTCGGTTTGGGAGATGTTGTTGACGTTGTACATGTTGGCCGGAGAGTGCTTCTCGGGCCGCGAACTGCAACCTTGCAGGAATCTCCCAGGTTCCCGGCCCAACGAAAGCCCCCAGACCCAAATGGAGAGGGGCTGCTTGGTGGCCTTCTGGGGGCCCTTCAGGCCAGCTAGGTCTTTGGGTCCTGGCTCCTTCGCTTTGGGAGCTGTTGCTGGATATTGGGCATGTTGGCCGGAGAGTGCTTCTCGGGCCTCGAACTGCAACCTTGCAGGATTCTCCCAGGTTCCCGGCCCAACGAAAGCTCCAGACCCAAATTGAGAGGGGCTGCTTGGGGGCCCCCTGGGGGCCCTTCAGGCCAGCTAGGTCTTTGGGTCCTGGCTCCTTCGGTTTGGGAGCTGTTGCTGCAGTTGGGCATGTTGGCCGGAGAGTGCTTCTCGGGCCGCGAACTGCAACCTTGCAGGAATCTCCCAGGTTCCCGGCCCAACGAAAGCCCCCAGACCCAAATTGAGAGGGGCTGCTTGGGGGCCCCCTGGGGGCTCTTCAGGCCAGCTAGGTCTTTGGGTCCTGGCTCCTTCGGTTTGGGAGCTGTTGCTGCAGTTGAGCATGTTGGCCGGAGAGTGCTTCTCGGGCCGCGAACTGTAACCTTACAGGTACCTCTCAGGTATCCATGCCCAACGAAAGCCCCCAGACCCAAATTGAGAGGGGCTGTTTCTTGGCCCCCTGGGGGCCCTTCAGGCCAGCTAGGTCTTTGTGTCCTGGCTCCTTCGCTTTGGGAGCTGTTCCTGCAGTTGGGCATGTTGGCCGGAGAGTGCTTCTCGGGCCGCGAACTGCAACCTTGCAGGTACCTCCCAGGTTCCCGGCCCAACGAAAGCCCCCAGACCCAAATGGAGAGGGGCTGCTTGGGGGCCCCCTGGGGGCCCTTCAGGCCAGCTAGGTCTTTGGGTCCTGGCTCCTTCGCTTTGGGAGCTGTTGCTGCAGTTGGGCATGTTGGCCGGAGAGTGCTTCTCGGGCCGCGAACTGCAACCTTGCAGGAATCTCCCAGGTTCCCCTCCCAACGAAAGCCCCCAGACCCAAATTGAGAGGGGCTGCTTGGGGCCCCCCTGGGGGCCCTTCAGGCCAGCTAGGTCTTTGGGTCCTGGCTCCTTCGCTTTGGGAGCTGTTGCTGCAGTTGGGCATGTTGGCCGGAGAGTGCTTCTCGGGCCGCGAACTGCAACCTTGCAGGAATCTCCCAGGTTCCATGCCCAACGAAAGCCCCCAGACCCAAATTGAGAGGGGCTGCTTGGGGGCCCCCTGGGGGCCCTTCAGGCCAGCTAGGTCTTTGGGTCCTGGCTCCTTCGCTTTGGGAGCTGTTGCTGCAGTTGGGCATGTTGGCCGGAGAGTGCTTCTCCGGCCGCGAACTGCAACCTTGCTGGTACCTCCCAGGTTCCCGGCCCAACTAAAGCCCCCAGACCCAAATGGAGAGGAGCTCCTTGGGGGCCCCATGGGGGCCCTTCAGGCCAGCTAGGTCTTTGGGTCCTGGCTCCTTCGGTTTGGGAGCTGTTGCTGGATATTGGGCATGTTGGCCGGAGAGTGCTTCTCGGGCCACGAACTGCAACCTTGCTGGTATCTCCCAGGTTCACAGCCTAAAGAAAGCCACCAGACCCAAATGGAGAGGGGCTGCTTGGTGGCCTTCTGGGGGCCCTTCAGGCCAGCTAGGTCTTTGTGTCCTGGCTCATTCGGTTTGGGAGCTGTTGTTGACGTTGTGCATGTTGGCCGGAGAGTGCTTCTCGGGCCGCGAACTGCAACCTTGCAGGAATCTCCCAGGTTCCCGGCCCAACGAAAGCCCCCAGACCCAAATGGAGAGGGGCTGCTTGGGGGCCCCCTGGGGGCCCTTCAGGCCAGCTAGGTCTTTGGGTCCTGGCTCCTTCGCTTTGGGAGCTGTTGCTGCAGTTGGGCATGTTGGCCGGAGAGTGCTTCTCGGGCCGCGAACTGCAACCTTGCAGGTACCTCCCAGGTTCCCGGCCCAACGAAAGCCCCCAGACCCAAATTGAGAGGGGCTGCTTGGGGGCCCCCTGGGGGCCCTTCAGGCCAGCTAGGTCTTTGGGTCCTGGCTCCTTCGGTTTGGGAGCTGTTGCTGCAGTTGAGCATGTTGGCCGGAGAGTGCTTCTCGGGCCGCGAACTGCAACCTTGATGGAATCTCCCAGGTTCCATGCCCAACGAAAGCCCCCAGACCCAAATTGAGAGGGGCTGCTTGGGGGCCCCCTGGGGGCCCTTCAGGCCAGCTAGGTCTTTGGGTCCTGGCTCCTTCGGTTTGGGAGCTGTTGCTGCAGTTGGGCATGTTGGCCGGAGAGTGCTTCTCGGGCCGCGAACTGTAACCTTGCAGGTACCTCTCAGGTATCCATGCCCAACGAAAGCCCCCAGACCCAAATGGAGAGGGGCTGCTTGGTGGCCCCCTGGGGGCCCTTCAGGCCAGCTAGGTCTTTGGGTCCTGGCTCCTTCGCTTTGGGAGCTGTTGCTGCAGTTGGGCATGTTGGGAGGAGAGTGCTTCTCGGGCCGCGAACTGCAACCTTGAAGGAATCTCCCAGGTTCCCGGCCCAACAAAAGCCCCCAGACCCAAATGGAGAGGGGCTGCTTGGGGGCCCCCTGGGGGCCCTTCAGGCCAGCTAGGTCTTTGGGTCCTGGCTCCTTCGCTTTGGGAGCTGTTGCTGCAGTTGGGCATGTTGGCCGGAGAGTGCTTCTCCGGCCGCGAACTGCAACCTTGCAGGTACCTCCCAGGTTCCCGGCCCAACGAAAGCCCCCAGACCCAAATGGAGAGGGGCTCCTTGGGGGCCCCCTGGGGGCCCTTCAGGCCAGCTAGGTCTTTGGGTCCTGGCTCCTTCGCTTTGGGAGCTGTTGCTGCAGTTGAGCATGTTGGCCGGAGAGTGCTTCTCGGGCCGCGAACTGCAACCTTGCAGGTACCTCTCAGGTATCCATGCCCAACGAAAGCCCCCAGACCCAAATTGAGAGGGGCTGCTTGGTGGCCCCATGGGGGCCCTTCAGGCCAGCTAGGTCTTTGTGTCCTGGCTCCTTCGGTTTGGGAGCTGTTGCTGCAGTTGGGCATGTTGGCCGGAGAGTGCTTCTCGGGCCGCGAACTGCAACCTTGCAGGTACCTCCCAGGTTCCCGGCCCAACTAAAGCCCCCAGACCCAAATGGAGAGGGGCTGCTTGGGGGCCCCCTGGGGGCCCTTCAGGCCAGCTAGGTCTTTGGGTCCTGGCTCCTTCGGTTTGGGAGCTGTTGCTGCAGTTGGGCATGTTGGCCGGAGAGTGCTTCTCGGGCCGCGAACTGCAACCTTGCAGGATTCTCCCAGGTTCCCGGCCCAACGAAAGCCCCCAGACCCAAATGGAGAGGGGCTGCTTGGGGGCCCCCTGGGGGCCCTTCAGGCCAGCTAGGTCTTTGGGTCCTGGCTCCTTCGCTTTGGGAGCTGTTGCTGCAGTTGGGCATGTTGGCCGGAGAGTGCTTCTCGGGCCGCGAACTGCAACCTTGCAGGATTCTCCCAGGTTCCCGGCCCAACGAAAGCCCCCAGACCCAAATTGAGAGGGGCTGCTTGGGGCCCCCCTGGGGGCACTTCAGGCCAGCTAGGTCTTTGGGTCCTGGCTCCTTCGGTTTGGGAGCTGTTGCTGCAGTTGGGCATGTTGGCCGGAGAGTGCTTCTCGGGCCGCGAACTGCAACCTTGCAGGAATCTCCCAGGTTCCATGCCCAACGAAAGCCCCCAGACCCAAATGGAGAGGGGCTGCTTGGGGGCCCCCTGGGGGCCCTTCAGGCCAGCTAGGTCTTTGGGTCCTGGCTCCTTCGCTTTGGGAGCTGTTGCTGCAGTTGGGCATGTTGGCCGGAGAGTGCTTCTCGGGCCTCGAACTGCAACCTTGCAGGAATCTCCCAGGTTCCCGGCCCAACGAAAGCCCCCAGACCCAAATTGAGAGGGGCTGCTTGGGGGCCCCCTGGGGGCCCTTCAGGCCAGCTAGGTCTTTGTGTCCTGGCTCCTTCGCTTTGGGAGCTGTTGCTGCAGTTGGGCATGTTGGCCGGAGAGTGCTTCTCGGGCCGCGAACTGTAACTTTTCAGGTACCTCTCAGGTATCCATGCCCAACGAAAGCCCCCAGACCCAAATGGAGAGGGGCTGCTTGGTGGCCCCCTGGGGGCCCTTCAGGCCAGCTAGGTCTTTGGGTCCTTGCTCCTTCGGTTTGGGAGCTGTTGCTGCAGTTGGGCATGTTGGCCGGAGAGTGCTTCTCGGGCCGCGAACTGCAACCTTGCAGGTACCTCCCAGGTTCCCGGCCCAACGAAAGCCCCCAGACCCAAATTGAGAGGGGCTGCTTGGGGGCCCCCTGGGGGCCCTTCAGGCCAGCTAGGTCTTTGGGTCCTGGCTCCTTCGGTTTGGGAGCTGTTGCTGCAGTTGGGCATGTTGGCCGGAGAGTGCTTCTCGGGCCGCGAACTGCAACCTTGAAGGAATCACCCAGGTTCCCGGCCCAACGAAAGCCCCCAGACCCAAATTGAGAGGGGCTGCTTGGGGGCCCCCTGGGGGCCCTTCAGGCCAGCTAGGTCTTTGGGTCCTGGCTCCTTCGGTTTGGGAGCTGTTGCTGCAGTTGGGCATGTTACCGGAGAGTGCTTCTCGGGCCTCGAACTGCAACCTTGCAGGAATCTCCCAGGTTCCCGGCCCAACAAAAGCCCCCAGACCCAAATGGAGAGGGGCTGCTTGGGGGCCCCCTGGGGGCCCTTCAGGCCAGATAGGTCTTTGGGTCCTGGCTCCTTCGCTTTGGGAGCTGTTGTTGCAGTTGGGCATGTTGGCTGGAGAGTGCTTCTCCGGCCGCGAACTGCAACCTTGCAGGAATCTCCCAGGTTCCATGCCCAACGAAAGCCCCCAGACCCAAATGGAGAGGGGCTGCTTGGTGGCCCCCTGGGGGCCCTTCAGGCCAGCTAGGTCTTTGGGTCCTGGCTCCTTCGGTTTGGGAGCTGTTGCTGGATATTGGGCATGTTGGCCGGAGAGTGCTTCTCGGGCCGCGAACTGCAACCTTGCTGGTATCTCCCAGGTTCTCAGCCTAAAGAAAGCCCCCAGACCCAAATGGAGAGGGGCTGCTTGGGGGCCCCCTGGGGGCCCTTCAGGCCAGCTAGGTCTTTGGGTCCTGGCTCCTTCGGTTTGGGAGCTGTTGCTGCAGTTGGGCATGTTGGGCGGAGAGTGCTTCTCGGGACGCGAACTGCAACCTTGCAGGAATCTCCCAGGTTCCCGGCCCAACGAAAGCCCCCAGACCCAAATTGAGAGGGGCTGCTTGGGGGCCCCCTGGGGCCCCTTCAGGCCAGCTAGGTCTTTGGGTCCTGGCTCCTTCGGTTTGGGAGCTGTTGCTGCAGTTGGGCATGTTGGCCGGAGAGTGCTTCTCGGGCCGCGAACTGCAACCTTGCAGGTACC
Source organism: Gallinula chloropus (assembly GCF_964237585.1). NCBI lineage: Eukaryota > Metazoa > Chordata > Aves > Gruiformes > Rallidae > Gallinula > Gallinula chloropus. Next base: position 155,648 of record NW_028168153.1, on the reverse strand, counting down.
TCCCAGGTTCCCGGCCCAACGAAAGCCCCCAGACCCAAATGGAGAGGAGCTCCTTGGGGGCCCCATGGGGGCCCTTCAGGCCAGCTAGGTCTTTGGGTCCTGGCTCCTTCGGTTTGGGAGCTGTTGCTGCAGTTGGGCATGTTGGCCGGAGAGTGCTTCTCGGGCCGCGAACTGCAACCTTGCAGGAATCTCCCAGGTTCCATGCCCAACGAAAGCCCCCAGACCCAAATTGAGAGGGGCTGCTTGGGGGCCCCCTGGGGGCCCTTTAGGCCAGCTAGGTCTTTGGGTCCTGGCTCCTTCGGTTTGGGAGCTGTTGCTGCAGTTGGGCATGTTGGCCGGAGAGTGCTTCTCGGGCCGCGAACTGCAACCTTGCATGAATCTCCCAGGTTCCCGGCCCAACGAAAGCCCCCAGACCCAAATTGAGAGGGGCTGCTTGGGGGCCCCCTGGGGGCCCTTCAGGCCAGCTAGGTCTTTGGGTCCTGGCTCCTTCGCTTTGGGAGCTGTTGCTGCAGTTGGGCATGTTGGCCGGAGAGTGCTTCTCGGGCCGCGAACTGTAACTTTTCAGGTACCTCTCAGGTATCCATGCCCAACGAAAGCCCCCAGACCCAAATTGAGAGGGGCTGCTTGGGGGCCCCCTGGGGGCCCTTCAGGCCAGCTAGGTCTTTGGGTCCTGGCTCCTTCGGTTTGGGAGCTGTTGCTGCAGTTGGGCATGTTGGCCAGAGAGTGCTTCTCGGGCCGCGAACTGCAACCTTGCAGGATTCTCCCAGGTTCCCGGCCCAACGAAAGCCCCCAGACCCAAATGGAGAGGGGCTGCTTGGGGCCCCCCTGGGGGCCCTTCAGGCCAGCTAGGTCTTTGGGTCCTGGCTCCTTCGGTTTGGGAGCTGTTGCTGCAGTTGGGCATGTTGGCCGGAGAGTGCTTCTCGGGCCGCGAACTGCAACCTTGCAGGAATCTCCCAGGTTCCATGCCCAACGAAAGCCCCCAGACCCAAATTGAGAGGGGCTGCTTGGGGGCCCCCTGGGGGCCCTTCAGGCCAGCTAGGTCTTTGGGTCCTGGCTCCTTCGCTTTGGGAGCTGTTGCTGCAGTTGGGCATGTTGGCCGGAGAGTGCTTCTCGGGCCGCGAACTGTAACCTTGCATGAATCTCCCAGGTTCCCGGCCCAACGAAAGCCCCCAGACCCAAATGGAGAGGGGCTGCTTGGGGGCCCCCTGGGGGCCCTTCAGGCCAGCTAGGTCTTTGGGTCCTGGCTCCTTCGCTTTGGGAGCTGTTGCTGCAGTTGGGCATGTTGGCCGGAGAGTGCTTCTCGGGCCGCGAACTGTAACCTTGCAGGTACCTCCCAGGTATACATGCCCAACGAAAGCCCCCAGACCCAAATGGAGAGGGGCTGCTTGAGGGCCCCCTGGGGGCCCTTCAGGCCAGCTAGGTCTTTGGGTCCTGGCTCCTTCGGTTTGGGAGCTGTTGCTGCAGTTGGGCATGTTGGCCGGAGAGTGCTTCTCGGGCCGCGAACTGCAACCTTGCAGGATTCTCCCAGGTTCCCGGCCCAACGAAAGCCCCCAGACCCAAATGGAGAGGGGCTGCTTGGGGCCCCCCTGGGGGCCCTTCAGGCCAGCTAGGTCTTTGGGTCCTGGCTCCTTCGCTTTGGGAGCTGTTGCTGCAGTTGGGCATGTTGGCCGGAGAGTGCTTCTCGGGCCGCGAACTGCAACCTTGCATGAATCTCCCAGGTTCCCGGCCCAACGAAAGCCCCCAGACCCAAATGGAGAGGGGCTGCTTGGGGGCCCCCTGGGGGCCCTTCAGGCCAGCTGGGTCTTTGGGTCCTGGCTCCTTCGGTTTGGGAGCTGTTGCTGCAGTTGGGCATGTTGGCCGGAGAGTGCTTCTCGGGCCGCGAACTGCAACCTTGCAGGTACCTCTCAGGTATCCATGCCCAACGAAAGCCCCCAGACCCAAATTGAGAGGGGCTGCTTGGTGGCCCCCTGGGGGCCCTTCAGGCCAGCTAGGTCTTTGGGTCCTGGCTCCTTCGGTTTGGGAGCTGTTGCTGCAGTTGGGCATGTTGGCCGGAGAGTGCTTCTCGGGCCGCGAACTGCAACCTTGCATGAATCTCCCAGGTTCCCGGCCCAACGAAAGCCCCCAGACCCAAATGGAGAGGGGCTGCTTGGGGGCCCCCTGGGGGCCCTTCAGGCCAGCTAGGTCTTTGGGTCCTGGCTCCTTCGGTTTGGGAGCTGTTGCTGCAGTTGGGCATGTTGGCCGGAGAGTGCTTCTCGGGCCGCGAACTGTAACCTTGCAGGTACCTCTCAGGTATCCATGCCCAACGAAAGCCCCCAGACCCAAATGGAGAGGGGCTGCTTGGGGGCCCCCTGGGGGCCCTTCAGGCCAGCTAGGTCTTTGGGTCCTGGCTCCTTCGCTTTGGGAGCTGTTGCTGCAGTTGGGCATGCTGGCCGGAGAGTGCTTCTCCGGCCGCGAACTGCAACCTTGCAGGTACCTCCCAGGTTCCATGCCCAACTAAAGCCCCCAGACCCAAATGGAGAGGAGCTCCTTGGGGGCCCCCTGGGGGCCCTTCAGGCCAGCTAGGTCTTTGGGTCCTGGCTCCTTCGCTTTGGGAGCTGTTGCTGCAGTTGGGCATGCTGGCCGGAGAGTGCTTCTCGGGCCGCGAACTGCAACCTCGCAGGAATCTCCCAGGTTCCCGGCCCAACGAAAGCCCCCAGACCCAAATGGAGAGGAGCTCCTTGGGTGCCCCATGGGGGCCCTTCAGGCCAGCTAGGTCTTTGTGTCCTGGCTCCTTCGCTTTGGGAGCTGTTGCTGCAGTTGGGCATGTTGGCCGGAGAGTGCTTCTCGGGCCGCGAACTGCAACCTCGCAGGAATCTCCCAGGTTCCCGGCCCAACGAAAGCCCCCAGACCCAAATGGAGAGGGGCTGCTTGGGGGCCCCCTGGGGGCCCTTCAGGCCAGCTAGGTCTTTGGCTCCTGGCTCCTTCGGTTTGGGAGCTGTTGCTGCAGTTGGGCATGTTGGCCGGAGAGTGCTTCTCGGGCCGCGAACTGCAACCTTGCAGGATTCTCCCAGGTTCCCGGCCCAACGAAAGCCCCCAGACCCAAATGGAGAGGGGCTGCTTGGGGCCCCCCTGGGGGCCCTTCAGGCCAGCTAGGTCTTTGGGTCCTGGCTCCTTCGCTTTGGGAGCTGTTGCTGGATATTGGGCATGTTGGCCGGAGAGTGCTTCTCGGGCCGCGAACTGCAACCTTGCTGGTATCTCCCAGGTTCTCAGCCTAAAGAAAGCCCCCAGACCCAAATTGAGAGGGGCTGCTTGGGGGCCCCCTGGGGGCCCTTCAGGCCAGCTAGGTCTTTGGGTCCTGGCTCCTTCGCTTTGGGAGCTGTTGCTACAGTTGGGCATGTTGGCCGGAGAGTGCCTCTCCGGCCGCGAACTGCAACCTTGCAGGAATCTCCCAGGTTCCCGGCCCAACGAAAGCCCCCAGACCCAAATGGAGAGGGGCTGCTTGGGGGCCCCCTGGGGGCCCTTCAGGCCAGCTAGGTCTTTGGGTCCTGGCTCCTTCGCTTTGGGAGCTGTTGCTGCAGTTGGGCATGCTGGCCGGAGAGTGCTTCTCCGGCCGCAAACTGCAACCTTGCAGGTACCTCCCAGGTTCCATGCCCAACTAAAGCCCCCAGACCCAAATGGAGAGGAGCTCCTTGGGGGCCCCCTGGGGGCCCTTCAGGCCAGCTAGGTCTTTGGGTCCTGGCTCCTTCGGTTTGGGAGCTGTTGCTGCAGTTGGGCATGTTGGCCGGAGAGTGCTTCTCGGGCCGCGAACTGCAACCTTGCAGGATTCTCCCAGGTTCCCGGCCCAACGAAAGCCCCCAGACCCAAATGGAGAGGGGCTGCTTGGGGCCCCCCTGGGGGCCCTTCAGGCCAGCTAGGTCTTTGGGTCCTGGCTCCTTCGGTTTGGGAGCTGTTGCTGCAGTTGGGCATGTTGGGCGGAGAGTGCTTCTCGGGCCGCGAACTGCAACCTCGCAGGAATCTCCCAGGTTCCCAGCCCAACGAAAGCCCCCAGACCCAAATGGAGAGGGGCTGCTTGGGGGCCCCCTGGGGGCCCTTCAGGCCAGCTAGGTCTTTGGGTCCTGGCTCCTTCGCTTTGGGAGCTGTTGCTGCAGTTGGGCATGCTGGCCGGAGAGTGCTTCTCCGGCCGCGAACTGCAACCTCGCAGGAATCTCCCAGGTTCCCGGCCCAACAAAAGCCCCCAGACCCAAATGGAGAGGAGCTCCTTGGGTGCCCCATGGGGGCCCTTCAGGCCAGCTAGGTCTTTGGGTCCTGGCTCCTTCGCTTTGGGAGCTGTTGCTGCAGTTGGGCATGTTGGCCGGAGAGTGCTTCTCGGACTGCGAACTGCAACCTTGCAGGTAGCTCCCAGGTTCCCGGCCCAACGAAAGCCCCCAGACCCAAATGGAGAGGGGCTGCTTGGGGGCCCCCTGGGGGCCCTTCAGGCCAGCTAGGTCTTTGTGTCCTGGCTCCTTCGCTTTGGGAGCTGTTGCTGCAGTTGGGCATGTTGGCCAGAGAGTGCTTCTCGGGCCGCGAACTGCAACCTTGCAGGAATCTCCCAGTTTCCCCGCCCAACGAAAGCCCCCAGACCCAAATGGAGAGGGGCTGCTTGGGGACCCCCTGGGGGCCCTTCAGGCCAGCTAGGTCTTTGGGTCCTGGCTCCTTCGCTTTGGGAGCTGTTGCTGGATATTGGGCATGTTGGCCGGAGAGTGCTTCTCGGGCCGCGAACTGTAACCTTGCAGGATTCTCCCAGGTTCCCGGCCCAACGAAAGCCCCCAGACCCAAATGGAGAGGGGCTGCTTGGGGGCCCCCTGGGGGTCCTTCAGGCCAGCTAGGTCTTTGGGTCCTGGCTCCTTCGCTTTGGGAGCTGTTGCTGCAGTTGGGCATGTTGGCCGGAGAGTGCTTCTCGGGCCGCGAACTGCAACCTTGCAGGATTCTCCCAGGTTCCCGGCCCAACGAAAGCCCCCAGACCCAAATGGAGAGGGGCTGCTTGGGGGTCCCCTGGGGGCCCTTCAGGCCAGCTAGGTCTTTAAGTCCTGGCTCCTTCGCTTTGGGAGCTGTTGCTGCAGTTGGGCATGTTGGCCGGAGAGTGCTTCTCGGGCCGCGAACTACAACCTCGCAGGAATGTCCCAGGTTCCCGGCCCAACGAAAGCCCCCAGACCCAAATGGAGAGGGGCTGCTTGGGGGCCCCCTGGGGGCCCTTCAGGCCAGCTAGGTCTTTGGGTCCTGGCTCCTTCGCTTTGGGAGCTGTTGCTGCAGTTGGGCATGTTGGCCGGAGAGTGCTTCTCGGGCCGCGAACTGCAACCTTGCAGGAATCTCCCAGGTTCCCGGCCCAACGAAAGCCCCCAGACCCAAATGGAGAGGGGCTGCTTGGGGGCCCCATGGGGGCCCTTCAGGCCAGCTAGGTCTTTGGGTCCTGGCTCCTTCGCTTTGGGAGCTGTTGCTGCAGTTGGGCATGTTGGCCGGAGAGTGCTTCTCGGGCCGCGAACTGCAACCTCGCAGGAATCTCCCAGGTTCCCAGCCCAACGAAAGCCCCCAGACCCAAATTGAGATGGGCTGCTTGGGGGCCCCCTGGGGGCCCTTCAGGCCAGCTAGGTCTTTGGGTCCTGGCTCCTTCGCTTTGGGAGCTGTTGCTGCAGTTTGGCATGTTGGCCGGAGAGTGCTTCTCGGGCCGCGAACTGCAACCTCGCAGGAATCTCCCAGGTTCCCGGCCCAACGAAAGCCCCCAGACCCAAATGGAGAGGGGCTGCTTGGGGGCCCCCTGGGGGCCCTTCAGGCCAGCTAGGTCTTTGGGTCCTGGCTCCTTCGCTTTGGGAGCTGTTGCTGCAGTTGGGCATGTTGGCCGGAGAGTGCTTCTCGGGCCGCGAACTGTAACTTGCAGGTACCTCTCAGGTATACATGACCAACGAAAGCCCCCAGACCCAAATGGAGAGGGGCTGCTTGGGGGCCCCCTGGGGGCCCTTCAGGCCAGCTAGGTCTTTGGGTCCTGGCTCCTTCGGTTTGGGAGCTGTTGCTGCAGTTGGGCATGCTGGCCGGAGAGTGCTTCTCCGGCCGCGAACTGCAACCTTGCAGGTACCTCCCAGGTTCCCGGCCCAACGAAAGCCCCCAGACCCAAATGGAGAGGAGCTCCTTGGGTGCCCCATGGGGGCCCTTCAGGCCAGCTAGGTCTTTGGGTCCTGGCTCCTTCGGTTTGGGAGCTGTTGCTGCAGTTGGGCATGTTGGCCGGAGAGTGCTTCTCGGGCCGCGAACTGCAACCTCGCAGGAATCTCCCAGGTTCCCGGCCCAACGAAAGCCCCCAGACCCAAATGGAGAGGGGCTGCTTGGGGGCCCCCTGGGGGCCCTTCAGGCCAGCTAGGTCTTTGGGTCCTGGCTCCTTCGCTTTGGGAGCTGTTGCTGCAGTTGGGCATGTTGGGCGGAGAGTGCTTCTCGGGCCGCGAACTGCAACCTTGCAGGAATCTCTCAGGTTCCATGCCCAACGAAAGCCCCCAGACCCAAATGGAGAGGGGCTGCTTGGGGGCCCCCTGGGGGCCCTTCAGGCCAGCTAGGTCTTTGGGTCCTGGCTCCTTCGCTTTGGGAGCTGTTGCTGCAGTTGGGCATGTTGGCCGGAGAGTGCTTCTCGGGCCGCGAACTGCAACCTCGCAGGAATCTCCCAGGTTCCCGGCCCAACGAAAGCCCCCAGACCCAAATTGAGAGGGGCTGCTTGGGGGCCCCCTGGGGGCCCTTCAGGCCAGCTAGGTCTTTGGGTCCTGGCTCCTTCGCTTTGGGAGCTGTTGCTGCAGTTGGGCATGCTGGCCGGAGAGTGCTTCTCCGGCCGCGAACTGCAACCTTGCAGGAATCTCCCAGGTTCCCGGCCCAACGAAAGCCCCCAGACCCAAATGGAGAGGAGCTGCTTGGGTGCCCCATGGGGGCCCTTCAGGCCAGCTAGGTCTTTGGGTCCTGGCTCCTTCGCTTTGGGAGCTGTTGCTGCAGTTGGGCATGTTGGCCGGAGAGTGCTTCTCGGACTGCGAACTGCAACCTTGCAGGTAGCTCCCAGGTTCCCGGCCCAACGAAAGCCCCCAGACCCAAATTGAGAGGGGCTGCTTGGGGGCCCCCTGGGGGCCCTTCAGGCCAGCTAGGTCTTTGGGTCCTGGCTCCTTCGGTTTGGGAGCTGTTGCTGCAGTTGGGCATGTTGGCCGGAGAGTGCTTCTCGGGCCGCGAACTGTAACTTGCAGGTACCTCTCAGGTATACATGCCCAACGAAAGCCCCCAGACCCAAATGGAGAGGGGCTGCTTGGGGGCCCCCTGGGGGCCCTTCAGGCCAGCTAGGTCTTTGGGTCCTGGCTCCTTCGCTTTGGGAGCTGTTGCTGGATATTGGGCATGTTGGCCGGAGAGTGCTTCTCGGGCCGCGAACTGCAACCTTGCTGGTATCTCCCAGGTTCTCAGCCTAAAGAAAGCCCCCAGACCCAAATGGAGAGGGGCTGCTTGGGGGCCCCCTGGGGGCCCTTCAGGCCAGCTAGGTCTTTGTGTCCTGGCTCCTTCGCTTTGGGAGCTGTTGCTGCAGTTGGGCATGTTGGCCGGAAAGTGCTTCTCCGGCCGCGAACTGCAACCTTGCAGGAATCTCCCAGGTTCCCGGCCCAACGAAAGCCCCCAGACCCAAATGGAGAGGGGCTGCTTGGGGGCCCCCTGGGGGCCCTTCAGGCCAGCTAGGTCTTTGGGTCCTGGCTCCTTCGCTTTGGGAGCTGTTGCTGCAGTTGGGCATGTTGGCCGGAGAGTGCTTCTCGGGCCGCGAACTGCAACCTTGCAGGAATCTCTCAGGTTCCATGCCCAACGAAAGCCCCCAGACCCAAATGGAGAGGGGCTGCTTGGGGGCCCCCTGGGGGCCCTTCAGGCCAGCTAGGTCTTTGGGTCCTGGCTCCTTCGCTTTGGGAGCTGTTGCTGCAGTTGGGCATGTTGGCCGGAGAGTGCTTCTCGGGCCGCGAACTGCAACCTTGCAGGAATCTCCCAGGTTCCCGGCCCAACGAAAGCCCCCAGACCCAAATGGAGAGGGGCTGCTTGGGGGCCCCCTGGGGGCCCTTCAGGCCAGCTAGGTCTTTGGGTCCTGGCTCCTTCGCTTTGGGAGCTGTTGCTGCAGTTGGGCATGTTGGCCGGAGAGTGCTTCTCGGGCCGCGAACTGCAACCTTGCAGGAATCTCTCAGGTTCCATGCCCAAGGAAAACCCCCAGACCCAAATGGAGAGGGGCTGCTTGGGGGCCCCCTGGGGGCCCTTCAGGCCAGCTAGGTCTTTGGGTCCTGGCTCCTTCGCTTTGGGAGCTGTTGCTGCAGTTGGGCATGTTGGCCGGAGAGTGCTTCTCGGGCCGCGAACTGCAACCTTGCATGAATCTCTCAGGTTCCCAGCCCAACGAAAGCCCCCAGACCCAAATTGAGAGGGGCTGCTTTGGGGCCCCCTGGGGGCACTTCAGGCCAGCTAGGTCTTTGGGTCCTGGCTCCTTCGCTTTGGGAGCTGTTGCTGCAGTTGGGCATGTTGGCTGGAGAGTGCTTCTCCGGCCGCGAACTGTAACCTTGCAGGTACCTCCCAGGTATACATGCCCAACGAAAGCCCCCAGACCCAAATGGAGAGGGGCTGCTTGGGGGCCCCCTGGGGGCCCTTCAGGCCAGCTAGGTCTTTGTGTCCTGGCTCCTTCGCTTTGGGAGCTGTTGCTGCAGTTGGGCATGTTGGCCGGAGAGTGCCTCTCCGGCCGCGAACTGCAACCTTGCAGGAATCTCCCAGGTTCCCGGCCCAACGAAAGCCCCCAGACCCAAATGGAGAGGGGCTGCTTGGGGGCCCCCTGGGGGCCCTTCAGGCCAGCTAGGTCTTTGGGTCCTGGCTCCTTCGCTTTGGGAGCTGTTGCTGCAGTTGGGCATGCTGGCCGGAGAGTGCTTCTCCGGCCGCAAACTGCAACCTTGCAGGTACCTCCCAGGTTCCATGCCCAACTAAAGCCCCCAGACCCAAATGGAGAGGAGCTCCTTGGGGGCCCCATGGGGGCCCTTCAGGCCAGCTAGGTCTTTGGGTCCTGGCTCCTTCGGTTTGGGAGCTGTTGCTGCAGTTGGGCATGTTGGGCGGAGAGTGCTTCTCGGGCCGCGAACTGCAACCTCGCAGGAATCTCCCAGGTTCCCAGCCCAACGAAAGCCCCCAGACCCAAATGGAGAGGGGCTGCTTGGGGGCCCCCTGGGGGCCCTTCAGGCCAGCTAGGTCTTTGGGTCCTGGCTCCTTCGCTTTGGGAGCTGTTGCTGCAGTTGGGCATGCTGGCCGGAGAGTGCTTCTCCGGCCGCGAACTGCAACCTCGCAGGAATCTCCCAGGTTCCCGGCCCAACGAAAGCCCCCAGACCCAAATGGAGAGGAGCTCCTTGGGTGCCCCATGGGGGCCCTTCAGGCCAGCTAGGTCTTTGGGTCCTGGCTCCTTCGCTTTGGGAGCTGTTGCTGCAGTTGGGCATGTTGGCCGGAGAGTGCTTCTCGGACTGCGAACTGCAACCTTGCAGGAATCTCCCAGTTTCCCCGCCCAACGAAAGCCCCCAGACCCAAATGGAGAGGGGCTGCTTGGGGACCCCCTGGGGGCCCTTCAGGCCAGCTAGGTCTTTGGGTCCTGGCTCCTTCGCTTTGGGAGCTGTTGCTGGATATTGGGCATGTTGGCCGGAGAGTGCTTCTCGGGCCGCGAACTGTAACCTTGCAGGATTCTCCCAGGTTCCCGGCCCAACGAAAGCCCCCAGACCCAAATGGAGAGGGGCTGCTTGGGGGCCCCCTGGGGGCCCTTCAGGCCAGCTAGGTCTTTGGGTCCTGGCTCCTTCGCTTTGGGAGCTGTTGCTGCAGTTGGGCATGTTGGCCGGAGAGTGCTTCTCGGGCCGCGAACTGCAACCTTGCAGGATTCTCCCAGGTTCCCGGCCCAACGAAAGCCCCCAGACCCAAATGGAGAGGGGCTGCTTGGGGGTCCCCTGGGGGCCCTTCAGGCCAGCTAGGTCTTTGGGTCCTGGCTCCTTCGGTTTGGGAGCTGTTGCTGCAGTTGGGCATGTTGGCCGGAGAGTGCTTCTCGGGCCGCGAACTGCAACCTCGCAGGAATCTCCCAGGTTCCCGGCCCAACGAAAGCCCCCAGACCCAAATGGAGAGGGGCTGCTTGGGGGCCCCCTGGGGGCCCTTCAGGCCAGCTAGGTCTTTGGGTCCTGGCTCCTTCGCTTTGGGAGCTGTTGCTGCAGTTGGGCATGTTGGCCGGAGAGTGCTTCTCGGGCCGCGAACTGCAACCTTGCAGGAATCTCCCAGGTTCCCGGCCCAACGAAAGCCCCCAGACCCAAATGGAGAGGGGCTGCTTGGGGGCCCCCTGGGGGCCCTTCAGGCCAGCTAGGTCTTTGGGTCCTGGCTCCTTCGCTTTGGGAGCTGTTGCTGCAGTTGGGCATGTTGGCCGGAGAGTGCTTCTCGGACTGCGAACTGCAAACTTGCAGGTAGCTCCCAGGTTCCCGGCCCAACGAAAGCCCCCAGACCCAAATTGAGAGGGGCTGCTTGGTGGCCCCCTGGGGGCCCTTCAGGCCATCTAGGTCTTTGGGTTCTGGCTCCTTCGCTTTGGGAGCTGTTGCTGCAGTTGGGCATGTTGGGCGGAGAGTGCTTCTCCGGCCGCGAACTGCAACCTTGCAGGTACCTCCCAGGTTCCCGGCCCAACTAAAGCCCCCAGACCCAAATGGAGAGGAGCTCCTTGGGGGCCCCATGGGGGCCCTTCAGGCCAGCTAGGTCTTTGGGTCCTGGCTCCTTCGCTTTGGGAGCTGTTGCTGCAGTTGGGCATGTTGGCCGGAGAGTGCTTCTCGGGCCGCGAACTGCAACCTCGCAGGAATCTCCCAGGTTCCCGGCCCAACGAAAGCCCCCAGACCCAAATGGAGAGGGGCTGCTTGGGGGCCCCCTGGGGGCCCTTCAGGCCAGCTAGGTCTTTGGGTCCTGGCTCCTTCGCTTTGGGAGCTGTTGCTGCAGTTGGGCATGTTGGGCGGAGAGTGCTTCTCGGGCCGCGAACTGCAACCTTGCAGGATTCTCCCAGGTTCCCGGCCCAACGAAAGCCCCCAGACCCAAATGGAGAGGGGCTGCTTGGGGGCCCCCTGGGGGCCCTTCAGGCCAGCTAGGTCTTTGGGTCCTGGCTCCTTCGCTTTGGGAGCTGTTGCTGCAGTTGGGCATGTTGGCCGGAGAGTGCTTCTCGGGCCGCGAACTGCAACCTTGCAGGATTCTCCCAGGTTCCCGGCCCAACGAAAGCCCCCAGACCCAAATGGAGAGGGGCTGCTTGGGGGCCCCCTGGGGGCCCTTCAGGCCAGCTAGGTCTTTGGGTCCTGGCTCCTTCGCTTTGGGAGCTGTTGCTGCAGTTGGGCATGTTTGCCAGAGAGTGCTTCTCGGGCCGCGAACTGCAACCTTGCATGAATCTCCCAGTTTCCCCGCCCAACGAAAGCCCCCAGACCCAAATGGAGAGGGGCTGCTTGGGGACCCCCTGGGGGCACTTCAGGCCAGCTAGGTCTTTGGGTCCTGGCTCCTTCGCTTTGGGAGCTGTTGCTGCAGTTGGGCATGTTGGCCGGAGAGTGCTTCTCGGGCCGCGAACTCTAACCTTGCAGGATTCTCCCAGGTTCCCGGCCCAACGAAAGCCCCCAGACCCAAATGGAGAGGGGCTGCTTGGGGGCCCCCTGGGGGCCCTTCAGGCCAGCTAGGTCTTTGGGTCCTGGCTCCTTCGCTTTGGGAGCTGTTGCTGCAGTTGGGCATGTTGGCCGGAGAGTGCTTCTCGGGCCGCGAACTGCAACCTTGCAGGAATCTCTCAGGTTCCATGCCCAACGAAAGCCCCCAGACCCAAATGGAGAGGGGCTGCTTGGGGGCCCCCTGGGGGCCCTTCAGGCCAGCTAGGTCTTTGGGTCCTGGCTCCTTCGCTTTGGGAGCTGTTGCTGCAGTTGGGCATGTTGGCCGGAGAGTGCTTCTCGGGCCGCGAACTGCAACCTCGCAGGAATCTCCCAGGTTCCCGGCCCAACGAAAGCCCCCAGACCCAAATTGAGAGGGGCTGCTTGGGGGCCCCCTGGGGGCCCTTCAGGCCAGCTAGGTCTTTGGGTCCTGGCTCCTTCGCTTTGGGAGCTGTTGCTGCAGTTGGGCATGCTGGCCGGAGAGTGCTTCTCCGGCCGCGAACTGCAACCTCGCAGGAATCTCCCAGGTTCCCGGCCCAACGAAAGCCCCCAGACCCAAATGGAGAGGAGCTGCTTGGGTGCCCCATGGGGGCCCTTCAGGCCAGCTAGGTCTTTGGGTCCTGGCTCCTTCGCTTTGGGAGCTGTTGCTGCAGTTGGGCATGTTGGCCGGAGAGTGCTTCTCGGACTGCGAACTGCAACCTTGCAGGTAGCTCCCAGGTTCCCGGCCCAACGAAAGCCCCCAGACCCAAATTGAGAGGGGCTGCTTGGTGGCCCCCTGGGGGCCCTTCAGGCCAGCTAGGTCTTTGGGTCCTGGCTCCTTCGCTTTGGGAGCTGTTGCTGCAGTTGGGCATGTTGGCCGGAGAGTGCTTCTCGGGCCGCGAACTGTAACTTGCAGGTACCTCTCAGGTATACATGCCCAACGAAAGCCCCCAGACCCAAATGGAGAGGGGCTGCTTGGGGGCCCCCTGGGGGCCCTTCAGGCCAGCTAGGTCTTTGGGTCCTGGCTCCTTCGCTTTGGGAGCTGTTGCTGGATATTGGGCATGTTGGCCGGAGAGTGCTTCTCGGGCCGCGAACTGCAACCTTGCTGGTATCTCCCAGGTTCTCAGCCTAAAGAAAGCCCCCAGACCCAAATTGAGAGGGGCTGCTTGGGGGCCCCCTGGGGGCCCTTCAGGCCAGCTAGGTCTTTGTGTCCTGGCTCCTTCGCTTTGGGAGCTGTTGCTGCAGTTGGGCATGTTGGCCGGAAAGTGCTTCTCCGGCCGCGAACTGCAACCTTGCAGGAATCTCCCAGGTTCCCGGCCCAACGAAAGCCCCCAGACCCAAATGGAGAGGGGCTGCTTGGGGGTCCCCTGGGGGCCCTTCAGGCCAGCTAGGTCTTTGGGTCCTGGCTCCTTCGCTTTGGGAGCTGTTGCTGCAGTTGGGCATGTTGGCCGGAGAGTGCTTCTCGGGCCGCGAACTGCAACCTTGCAGGAATCTCTCAGGTTCCATGCCCAACGAAAGCCCCCAGACCCAAATGGAGAGGGGCTGCTTGGGGGCCCCCTGGGGGCCCTTCAGGCCAGCTAGGTCTTTGGGTCCTGGCTCCTTCGCTTTGGGAGCTGTTGCTGCAGTTGGGCATGTTGGCCGGAGAGTGCTTCTCGGGCCGCGAACTGCAACCTTGCAGGAATCTCCCAGGTTCCCGGCCCAACGAAAGCCCCCAGACCCAAATGGAGAGGGGCTGCTTGGGGGCCCCCTGGGGGCCCTTCAGGCCAGCTAGGTCTTTGGGTCCTGGCTCCTTCGCTTTGGGAGCTGTTGCTGCAGTTGGGCATGTTGGCCGGAGAGTGCTTCTCGGGCCGCGAACTGCAACCTTGCAGGAATCTCTCAGGTTCCATGCCCAACGAAAACCCCCAGACCCAAATGGAGAGGGGCTGCTTGGGGGCCCCCTGGGGGCCCTTCAGGCCAGCTAGGTCTTTGGGTCCTGGCTCCTTCGCTTTGGGAGCTGTTGCTGCAGTTGGGCATGTTGGCCGGAGAGTGCTTCTCGGGCCGCGAACTGCAACCTTGCATGAATCTCCCAGGTTCCCAGCCCAACGAAAGCCCCCAGACCCAAATTGAGAGGGGCTGCTTTGGGGCCCCCTGGGGGCACTTCAGGCCAGCTAGGTCTTTGGGTCCTGGCTCCTTCGCTTTGGGAGCTGTTGCTGCAGTTGGGCATGTTGGCTGGAGAGTGCTTCTCGGGCCGCGAACTGTAACCTTGCAGGTACCTCCCAGGTATACATGCCCAACGAAAGCCCCCAGACCCAAATGGAGAGGGGCTGCTTGGGGGCCCCCTGGGGGCCCTTCAGGCCAGCTAGGTCTTTGGGTCCTGGCTCCTTCGCTTTGGGAGCTGTTGCTGCAGTTGGGCATGCTGGCCGGAGAGTGCTTCTCCGGCCGCGAACTGCAACTTTGCAGGATTCTCCCAGGTTCCCGGCCCAACGAAAGCCCCCAGACCCAAATGGAGAGGGGCTGCTTGGGGGTCCCCTGGGGGCCCTTCAGGCCAGCTAGGTCTTTGGGTCCTGGCTCCTTCGCTTTGGGAGCTGTTGCTGCAGTTGGGCATGTTGGCCGGAGAGTGCTTCTCCGGCCGCGAACTGCAACCTTGCAGGAATCTCCCAGGTTCCCGGCCCAACGAAAGCCCCCAGACCCAAATTGAGAGGGGCTGCTTGGGGGCCCCCTGGGGGCCCTTCAGGCCAGCTAGGTCTTTGGGTCCTGGCTCCTTCGCTTTGGGAGCTGTTGCTGCAGTTGGGCATGTTGGGCGGAGAGTGCTTCTCGGGCCGCGAACTGCAACCTTGCATGAATCTCCCAGGTTCCCCGCCCAACGAAAGCCCCCAGACCCAAATTGAGAGGGGCTGCTTGGGGACCCCCTGGGGGCACTTCAGGCCAGCTAGGTCTTTGGGTCCTGGCTCCTTCGCTTTGGGAGCTGTTGCTGCAGTTGGGCATGTTGGCCGGAGAGTGCTTCTCGGGCCGCGAACTGTAACCTTGCAGGTACCTCCCAGGTATACATGCCCAACGAAAGCCCCCAGACCCAAATTGAGAGGGGCTGCTTGGGGGCCCCCTGGGGGCCCTTCAGGCCATCTAGGTCTTTGGGTCCTGGCTCCTTCGGTTTGGGAGCTGTTGCTGCAGTTGGGCATGCTGGCCGGAGAGTGCTTCTCCGGCCGCGAACTGCAACCTTGCAGGTACCTCCCAGGTTCCCGGCCCAACTAAAGCCCCCAGACCCAAATGGAGAGGAGCTCCTTGGGGGCCCCATGGGGGCCCTTCAGGCCAGCTAGGTCTTTGGGTCCTGGCTCCTTCGCTTTGGGAGCTGTTGCTGCAGTTGGGCATGTTGGCCGGAGAGTGCTTCTCGGGCCGCGAACTGCAACCTCGCAGGAATCTCCCAGGTTCCCATCCCAACGAAAGCCCCCAGACCCAAATGGAGAGGGGCTGCTTGGGGGCCCCCTGGGGGCCCTTCAGGCCAGCTAGGTCTTTGGGTCCTGGCTCCTTCGCTTTGGGAGCTGTTGCTGCAGTTGGGCATGTTGGCCGGAGAGTGCTTCTCGGGCCGCGAACTGCAACCTCGCAGGAATCTCCCAGGTTCCCAGCCCAACGAAAGCCCCCAGACCCAAATGGAGAGGGGCTGCTTGGGGGCCCCCTGGGGGCACTTCAGGCCAGCTAGGTCTTTGGGTCCTGGCTCCTTCGCTTTGGGAGCTGTTGCTGCAGTTGGGCATGCTGGCCGGAGAGTGCTTCTCCGGCCGCGAACTGCAACCTTGCAGGTACCTCCCAGGTTCCCGGCCCAACGAATGCCCCCAGACCCAAATGGAGAGGAGCTCCTTGGGTGCCCCATGGGGGCCCTTCAGGCCAGCTAGGTCTTTGTGTCCTGGCTCCTTCGCTTTGGGAGCTGTTGCTGCAGTTGGGCATGTTGGCCGGAGAGTGCTTCTCGGGCCGCGAACTGCAACCTCGCAGGAATCTCCCAGGTTCCCGGCCCAACGAAAGCCCCCAGACCCAAATGGAGAGGGGCTGCTTGGGGGCCCCCTGGGGGCCCTTCAGGCCAGCTAGGTCTTTGGGTCCTGGCTCCTTCGGTTTGGGAGCTGTTGCTGCAGTTGGGCATGTTGGCCGGAGAGTGCTTCTCGGGCCGCGAACTGCAACCTTGCAGGAGTCTCCCAGGTTCCCGGCCCAACGAAAGCCCCCAGACCCAAATGGAGAGGGGCTGCTTGGGGGCCCCCTGGGGGCCCTTCAGGCCAGCTAGGTCTTTGGGTCCTGGCTCCTTCGCTTTGGGAGCTGTTGCTGCAGTTGGGCATGTTGGCCGGAGAGTGCTTCTCGGGCCTCGAACTGCAACCTCGCAGGAATCTCCCAGGTTCCCAGCCCAACGAAAGCCCCCAGACCCAAATTGAGAGGGGCTGCTTGGGGACCCCCTGGGGGCACTTCAGGCCAGCTAGGTCTTTGGGTCCTGGCTCCTTCGCTTTGGGAGCTGTTGCTGCAGTTGGGCATGTTGGGCGGAGAGTGCTTCTCGGGCCGCGAATTGTAACCTTGCAGGTACCTCCCAGGTATACATGCCCAACGAAAGCCCCCAGACCCAAATTGAGAGGGGCTGCTTGGGGGCCCCCTGGGGGCCCTTCAGGCCAGCTAGGTCTTTGGGTCCTGGCTCCTTCGCTTTGGGAGCTGTTGCTGCAGTTGGGCATGCTGGCCGGAGAGTGCTTCTCCGGCCGCGAACTGCAACCTTGCAGGATTCTCCCAGGTTCCCGGCCCAACGAAAGCCCCCAGACCCAAATTGAGAGGGGCTGCTTGGGGCCCCCCTGGGGGCCCTTCAGGCCAGCTAGGTCTTTGGGTCCTGGCTCCTTCGCTTTGGGAGCTGTTGCTGCAGTTGGGCATGTTGGCCGGAGAGTGCTTCTCGGGCCGCGAACTGCAACCTTGCAGGATTCTCCCAGGTTCCCGGCCAAACGGAAAAACCCAGACCCAAATTGAGAGGGGCTGCTTTGGGCCCCCCTGGGGGCCCTTCAGGCCATCTAGGTCTTTGGGTCCTGGCTCCTTCGCTTTGGGAGCTGTTGCTGCAGTTGGGCATGTTGGCCGGAGAGTGCTTCTCGGGCCGCGAACTGCAACCTCGCAGGAATCTCCCAGGTTCCCGGCCCAACGAAAGCCCCCAGACCCAAATTGAGAGGGGCTGCTTGGGGGCCCCCTGGGGGCCCTTCAGGCCAGCTAGGTCTTTGGGTCCTGGCTCCTTCGCTTTGGGAGCTGTTGCTGCAGTTGGGCATGTTGGCCGGAGAGTGCTTCTCGGGCCGCGAACTGCAACCTTGCAGGAATCTCCCAGGTTCCCGGCCCAACGAAAGCCCCCAGACCCAAATGGAGAGGGGCTGCTTGGGGGCCCCCTGGGGGCCCTTCAGGCCAGCTAGGTCTTTGGGTCCTGGCTCCTTCGCTTTGGGAGCTGTTGCTGCAGTTGGGCATGTTGGCCGGAGAGTGCTTCTCGGGCCGCGAACTGCAACCTCGCAGGAATCTCCCAGGTTCCCGACCCAACGAAAGCCCCCAGACCCAAATGGAGAGGGGCTGCTTGGGGGCCCCCTGGGGGCCCTTCAGGCCAGCTAGGTCTTTGGGTCCTGGCTCCTTCGCTTTGGGAGCTGTTGCTGCAGTTGGGCATGTTGGCCGGAGAGTGCTTCTCGGGCCTCGAACTGCAACCTTGCTGGTATCTCCCAGGTTCCCGGCCCAACGAAAGCCCCCAGACCCAAATGGAGAGGGGCTGCTTGGGGGCCCCCTGGGGGCCCTTCAGGCCAGCTAGGTCTTTGGGTCCTGGCTCCTTCGCTTTGGGAGCTGTTGCTGCAGTTGGGCATGTTGGCCGGAGAGTGCTTCTCGGGCCGCGAACTGTAACTTGCAGGTACCTCTCAGGTATACATGCCCAACGAAAGCCCCCAGACCCAAATGGAGAGGGGCTGCTTGGGGGCCTTCTGGGGGCCCTTCAGGCCAGCTAGGTCTTTGGGTCCTGGCTCCTTCGCTTTGGGAGCTGTTGCTGGATATTGGGCATGTTGGCCGGAGAGTGCTTCTCGGGCCACGAACTGCAACCTTGCTGGTATCTCCCAGGTTCTCAGCCTAAAGAAAGCCCCCAGACCCAAATTGAGAGGGGCTGCTTGGGGGCCCCCTGGGGGCCCTTCAGGCCAGCTAGGTCTTTGGGTCCTGGCTCCTTCGCTTTGGGAGCTGTTGCTGCAGTTGGGCATGTTGGCCGGAGAGTGCTTCTCCGGCCGCGAACTGCAACCTTGCAGGAATCTCCCAGGTTCCCGGCCCAACGAAAGCCCCCAGACCCAAATGGAGAGGGGCTGCTTGGGGGCCCCCTGGGGGCCCTTCAGGCCAGCTAGGTCTTTGGGTCCTGGCTCCTTCGCTTTGGGAGCTGTTGCTGCAGTTGGGCATGTTGGGCGGAGAGTGCTTCTCGGGCCGCGAACTGCAACCTTGCATGAATCTCCCAGGTTCCCCGCCCAACGAAAGCCCCCAGACCCAAATTGAGAGGGGCTGCTTGGGGACCCCCTGGGGGCACTTCAGGCCAGCTAGGTCTTTGGGTCCTGGCTCCTTCGCTTTGGGAGCTGTTGCTGCAGTTGGGCATGTTGGCCGGAGAGTGCTTCTCGGGCCGCGAACTGTAACCTTGCAGGTACCTCCCAGGTATACATGCCCAACGAAAGCCCCCAGACCCAAATTGAGAGGGGCTGCTTGGGGGCCCCCTGGGGGCCCTTCAGGCCAGCTAGGTCTTTGGGTCCTGGCTCCTTCGCTTTGGGAGCTGTTGCTGCAGTTGGGCATGTTGGCCGGAGAGTGCTTCTCGGGCCGCGAACTGCAACCTTGCAGGAATTTCCCAGGTTCCCGGCCCAACGAAAGCCCCCAGACCCAAATTGAGAGGGGCTCCTTGGGGGCCCCCTGGGGGCCCTTCAGGCCAGCTAGGTCTTTGGGTCCTGGCTCCTTCGCTTTGGGAGCTGTTGCTGCAGTTGGGCATGTTGGCCAGAGAGTGCTTCTCGGGCCGCGAACTGCAACCTTGCAGGTACCTCTCAGGTATACATGCCCAACGAAAGCCCCCAGACCCAAATTGAGAGGGGCTGCTTGGTGGCCCCCTGGGGGCCCTTCAGGCCAGCTAGGTCTTTGTGTCCTGGCTCCTTCGCTTTGGGAGCTGTTGCTGCAGTTGGGCATGTTGGCCGGAGAGTGCTTCTCGGGCCGCGAACTGCAACCTTGTATGAATCTCCCAGTTTCCCCGCCCAACGAAAGCCCCCAGACCCAAATGGTTAGGGGGTGCTTGAGGACCCCCTGGGGGCCCTTCAGGCCAGCTAGGTCTTTGGGTCCTGGCTCCTTCGCTTTGGGAGCTGTTGCTGCAGTTGGGCATGTTGGCCGGAGAGTGCTTCTCGGGCCGCGAACTGTAACCTTGCAGGAATCTCCCAGGTATACATGCCCAACGAAAGCCCCCAGACCCAAATTGAGAGGGGCTGCTTGGGGGCCCCCTGGGGGCCCTTCAGGCCAGCTAGGTCTTTGGGTCCTGGCTCCTTCGCTTTGGGAGCTGTTGCTGCAGTTGGGCATGTTGGCCGGAGAGTGCTTCTCGGGCCGCGAACTGTAACTTGCAGGTACCTCTCAGGTATACATGCCCAACGAAAGCCCCCAGACCCAAATTGAGAGGGGCTGCTTGGGGGCCCCCTGGGGGCCCTTCAGGCCAGCTAGGTCTTTGGGTCCTGGCTCCTTCGCTTTGGGAGCTGTTGCTGCAGTTGGGCATGTTGGCCGGAGAGTGCTTCTCGGGCCGCGAACTGCAACCTTGCATGAATCTCCCAGGTTTCCAGCCCAACGAAAGCCCCCAGACCCAAATTGAGAGGGGCTGCTTTGGGGCCCCCTGGGGGCACTTCAGGCCAGCTAGGTCTTTGGGTCCTGGCTCCTTCGCTTTGGGAGCTGTTGCTGCAGTTGGGCATGTTGGCTGGAGAGTGCTTCTCGGGCCGCGAACTGTAACCTTGCAGGTACCTCCCAGGTATACATGCCCAACGAAAGCCCCCAGACCCAAATGGAGAGGGGCTGCTTGGGGGCCCCCTGGGGGCCCTTCAGGCCAGCTAGGTCTTTGGGTCCTGGCTCCTTCGCTTTGGGAGCTGTTGCTGCAGTTGGGCATGCTGGCCGGAGAGTGCTTCTCCGGCCGCGAACTGCAACCTTGCAGGATTCTCCCAGGTTCCCGGCCCAACGAAAGCCCCCAGACCCAAATGGAGAGGGGCTGCTTGGGGGTCCCCTGGGGGCCCTTCAGGCCAGCTAGGTCTTTGGGTCCTGGCTCCTTCGCTTTGGGAGCTGTTGCTGCAGTTGGGCATGTTGGCCGGAGAGTGCTTCTCCGGCCGCGAACTGCAACCTTGCAGGAATCTCCCAGGTTCCCGGCCCAACGAAAGCCCCCAGACCCAAATGGAGAGGGGCTGCTTGGGGGCCCCCTGGGGGCCCTTCAGGCCAGCTAGGTCTTTGGGTCCTGGCTCCTTCGCTTTGGGAGCTGTTGCTGCAGTTGGGCATGTTGGGCGGAGAGTGCTTCTCGGGCCGCGAATTGTAACCTTGCAGGTACCTCCCAGGTATACATGCCCAACGAAAGCCCCCAGACCCAAATTGAGAGGGGCTGCTTGGGGGCCCCCTGGGGGCCCTTCAGGCCAGCTAGGTCTTTGGGTCCTGGCTCCTTCGCTTTGGGAGCTGTTGCTGCAGTTGGGCATGTTGGCCGGAGAGTGCTTCTCGGGCCGCGAACTGCAACCTTGCAGGAATTTCCCAGGTTCCCGGCCCAACGAAAGCCCCCAGACCCAAATTGAGAGGGGCTCCTTGGGGGCCCCATGGGGGCCCTTCAGGCCAGCTAGGTCTTTGGGTCCTGGCTCCTTCGCTTTGGGAGCTGTTGCTGCAGTTGGGCATGTTGGCCGGAGAGTGCTTCTCGGGCCGCGAACTGCAACCTTGCAGGTACCTCTCAGGTATCAATGCCCAACGAAAGCCCCCAGACCCAAATTGAGAGGGGCTGCTTGGTGGCCCCCTGGGGGCCCTTCAGGCCAGCTAGGTCTTTGGGTCCTGGCTCCTTCGCTTTGGGAGCTGTTGCTGGATATTGGGCATGTTGGCCGGAGAGTGCTTCTCGGGCCGCGAACTGCAACCTTGCTGGTATCTCCCAGGTTCTCAGCCTAAAGAAAGCCCCCAGACCCAAATTGAGAGGGGCTGCTTGGGGGCCCCCTGGGGGCCCTTCAGGCCAGCTAGGTCTTTGGGTCCTGGCTCCTTCGCTTTGGGAGCTGTTGCTGCAGTTGGGCATGTTGGCCGGAGAGTGCTTCTCCGGCCGCGAACTGCAACCTTGCAGGAATCTCCCAGGTTCCCGGCCCAACGAAAGCCCCCAGACCCAAATGGAGAGGGGCTGCTTGGGGGCCCCCTGGGGGCCCTTCAGGCCAGCTAGGTCTTTGGGTCCTGGCTCCTTCGCTTTGGGAGCTGTTGCTGCAGTTGGGCATGTTGGCCGGAGAGTGCTTCTCGGGCCGCGAACTGCAACCTTGCATGAATCTCCCAGGTTCCCAGCCCAACGAAAGCCCCCAGACCCAAATTGAGAGGGGCTGCTTGGGGACCCCCTGGGGGCACTTCAGGCCAGCTAGGTCTTTGGGTCCTGGCTCCTTCGCTTTGGGAGCTGTTGCTGCAGTTGGGCATGTTGGCCGGAGAGTGCTTCTCGGGCCGCGAACTGTAACCTTGCAGGTACCTCCCAGGTATACATGCCCAACGAAAGCCCCCAGACCCAAATGGAGAGGGGCTGCTTGGGGGCCCCCTGGGGGCCCTTCAGGCCAGCTAGGTCTTTGGGTCCTGGCTCCTTCGCTTTGGGAGCTGTTGCTGCAGTTGGGCATGCTGGCCGGAGAGTGCTTCACCGGCCGCGAACTGCAACCTTGCAGGATTCTCCCAGGTTCCCGGCCCAACGAAAGCCCCCAGACCCAAATTGAGAGGGGCTGCTTGGGGACCCCCTGGGGGCACTTCAGGCCAGCTAGGTCTTTGGGTCCTGGCTCCTTCGCTTTGGGAGCTGTTGCTGCAGTTGGGCATGTTGGCCGGAGAGTGCTTCTCGGGCCGCGAACTGCAACCTTGCAGGATTCTCCCAGGTTCCCGGCCCAACGGAAAAACCCAGACCCAAATTGAGAGGGGCTGCTTGGGGGCCCCCTGGGGGCCCTTCAGGCCAGCTAGGTCTTTGGGTCCTGGCTCCTTCGCTTTGGGAGCTGTTGCTGCAGTTGGGCATGTTGGCCGGAGAGTGCTTCTCGGGCCGCGAACTGCAACCTCGCAGGAATCTCCCAGGTTCCCGGCCCAACGAAAGCCCCCAGACCCAAATTGAGAGGGGCTGCTTGGGGGCCCCCTGGGGGCCCTTCAGGCCAGCTAGGTCTTTGGGTCCTGGCTCCTTCGCTTTGGGAGCTGTTGCTGCAGTTGGGCATGTTGGCCGGAGAGTGCTTCTCGGGCCGCGAACTGCAACCTTGCAGGAATCTCCCAGGTTCCCGGCCCAACGAAAGCCCCCAGACCCAAATGGAGAGGGGCTGCTTGGGGGCCCCCTGGGGGCCCTTCAGGCCAGCTAGGTCTTTGTGTCCTGGCTCCTTCGCTTTGGGAGCTGTTGCTGCAGTTGGGCATGTTGGCCGGAGAGTGCTTCTCGGGCCGCGAACTGCAACCTCGCAGGAATCTCCCAGGTTCCCGACCCAACGAAAGCCCCCAGACCCAAATTGAGATGGGCTGCTTGGGGACCCCTGGGGGCCCTTCAGGCCAGCTAGGTCTTTGTGTCCTGGCTCCTTCGCTTTGGGAGCTGTTGCTGCAGTTGGGCATGTTGGCCGGAGAGTGCTTCTCGGGCCTCGAACTGCAACCTTGCTGGTATCTCCCAGGTTCCCGGCCCAACGAAAGCCCCCAGACCCAAATGGAGAGGGGCTGCTTGGGGGCCCCCTGGGGGCCCTTCAGGCCAGCTAGGTCTTTGGGTCCTGGCTCCTTCGCTTTGGGAGCTGTTGCTGCAGTTGGGCATGTTGGCCGGAGAGTGCTTCTCGGGCCGCGAACTGTAACTTGCAGGTACCTCTCAGGTATACATGCCCAACGAAAGCCCCCAGACCCAAATGGAGAGGGGCTGCTTGGGGGCCTTCTGGGGGCCCTTCAGGCCAGCTAGGTCTTTGGGTCCTGGCTCCTTCGCTTTGGGAGCTGTTGCTGGATATTGGGCATGTTGGCCGGAGAGTGCTTCTCGGGCCGCGAACTGCAACCTTGCTGGTATCTCCCAGGTTCTCAGCCTAAAGAAAGCCCCCAGACCCAAATTGAGAGGGGCTGCTTGGGGGACCCCTGGGGGCCCTTCAGGCCAGCTAGGTCTTTGGGTCCTGGCTCCTTCGCTTTGGGAGCTGTTGCTGCAGTTGGGCATGTTGGCCGGAGAGTGCTTCTCCGGCCGCGAACTGCAACCTTGCAGGAATCTCCCAGGTTCCCGGCCCAACGAAAGCCCCCAGACCCAAATGGAGAGGGGCTGCTTGGGGGCCCCCTGGGGGCCCTTCAGGCCAGCTAGGTCTTTGGGTCCTGGCTCCTTCGCTTTGGGAGCTGTTGCTGCAGTTGGGCATGTTGGGCGGAGAGTGCTTCTCGGGCCGCGAACTGCAACCTTGCATGAATCTCCCAGGTTCCCCGCCCAACGAAAGCCCCCAGACCCAAATTGAGAGGGGCTGCTTGGGGACCCCCTGGGGGCACTTCAGGCCAGCTAGGTCTTTGGGTCCTGGCTCCTTCGCTTTGGGAGCTGTTGCTGCAGTTGGGCATGTTGGCCGGAGAGTGCTTCTCGGGCCGCGAACTGTAACCTTGCAGGTACCTCCCAGGTATACATGCCCAACGAAAGCCCCCAGACCCAAATTGAGAGGGGCTGCTTGGGGGCCCCCTGGGGGCCCTTCAGGCCAGCTAGGTCTTTGGGTCCTGGCTCCTTCGCTTTGGGAGCTGTTGCTGCAGTTGGGCATGTTGGCCAGAGAGTGCTTCTCGGGCCGCGAACTGCAACCTTGCAGGTACCTCTCAGGTATCAATGCCCAACGAAAGCCCCCAGACCCAAATTGAGAGGGGCTGCTTGGTGGCCCCCTGGGGGCCCTTCAGGCCAGCTAGGTCTTTGTGTCCTGGCTCCTTCGCTTTGGGAGCTGTTGCTGCAGTTGGGCATGTTGGCCGGAGAGTGCTTCTCGGGCCGCGAACTGTAACCTTGCAGGAATCTCCCAGGTATACATGCCCAACGAAAGCCCCCAGACCCAAATTGAGAGGGGCTGCTTGGGGGCCCCCTGGGGGCCCTTCAGGCCAGCTAGGTCTTTGGGTCCTGGCTCCTTCGCTTTGGGAGCTGTTGCTGCAGTTGGGCATGTTGGCCGGAGAGTGCTTCTCCGGCCGCGAACTGTAACTTGCAGGTACCTCTCAGGTATACATGCCCAACGAAAGCCCCCAGACCCAAATTGAGAGGGGCTGCTTGGGGGCCCCCTGGGGGCCCTTCAGGCCAGCTAGGTCTTTGGGTCCTGGCTCCTTCGCTTTGGGAGCTGTTGCTGCAGTTGGGCATGTTGGCCGGAGAGTGCTTCTCGGGCCGCGAACTGCAACCTTGCATGAATCTCCCAGGTTCCCAGCCCAACGAAAGCCCCCAGACCCAAATTGAGAGGGGCTGCTTTGGGGCCCCCTGGGGGCACTTCAGGCCAGCTAGGTCTTTGGGTCCTGGCTCCTTCGCTTTGGGAGCTGTTGCTGCAGTTGGGCATGTTGGCTGGAGTGTGCTTCTCGGGCCGCGAACTGTAACCTTGCAGGTACCTCCCAGGTATACATGCCCAACGAAAGCCCCCAGACCCAAATGGAGAGGGGCTGCTTGGGGGCCCCCTGGGGGCCCTTCAGGCCAGCTAGGTCTTTGGGTCCTGGCTCCTTCGCTTTGGGAGCTGTTGCTGCAGTTGGGCATGCTGGCCGGAGAGTGCTTCTCGGGCCGCGAACTGCAACCTTGTATGAATCTCCCAGTTTCCCCGCCCAACGAAAGCCCCCAGACCCAAATGGTTAGGGGGTGCTTGGGGACCCCCTGGGGGCCCTTCAGGCCAGCTAGGTCTTTGGGTCCTGGCTCCTTCGCTTTGCGAGCTGTTGCTGCAGTTGGGCATGTTGGCCGGAGAGTGCTTCTCGGGCCGCGAACTGTAACCTTGCAGGAATCTCCCAGGTATACATGCCCAACGAAAGCCCCCAGACCCAAATTGAGAGGGGCTGCTTGGGGGCCCCCTGGGGGCCCTTCAGGCCAGCTAGGTCTTTGGGTCCTGGCTCCTTCGCTTTGGGAGCTGTTGCTGCAGTTGGGCATGTTGGCCGGAGAGTGCTTCTCCGGCCGCGAAATGTAACTTGCAGGTACCTCTCAGGTATACATGCCCAACGAAAGCCCCCAGACCCAAATTGAGAGGGGCTGCTTGGGGGCCCCCTGGGGGCCCTTCAGGCCAGCTAGGTCTTTGGGTCCTGGCTCCTTCGCTTTGGGAGCTGTTGCTGCAGTTGGGCATGTTGGCCGGAGAGTGCTTCTCGGGCCGCAAACTGCAACCTTGCATGAATCTCCCAGGTTCCCAGCCCAACGAAAGCCCCCAGACCCAAATTGAGAGGGGCTGCTTTGGGGCCCCCTGGGGGCACTTCAGGCCAGCTAGGTCTTTGGGTCCTGGCTCCTTCGCTTTGGGAGCTGTTGCTGCAGTTGGGCATGTTGGCCAGAGAGTGCTTCTCGGGCCGCGAACTGCAACCTTGCAGGTACCTCTCAGGTATCAATGCCCAACGAAAGCCCCCAGACCCAAATTGAGAGGGGCTGCTTGGTGGCCCCCTGGGGGCCCTTCAGGCCAGCTAGGTCTTTGTGTCCTGGCTCCTTCGCTTTGGGAGCTGTTGCTGCAGTTGGGCATGTTGGCCGGAGAGTGCTTCTCGGGCCGCGAACTGTAACCTTGCAGGAATCTCCCAGGTATACATGCCCAACGAAAGCCCCCAGACCCAAATTGAGAGGGGCTGCTTGGGGGCCCCCTGGGGGCCCTTCAGGCCAGCTAGGTCTTTGGGTCCTGGCTCCTTCGCTTTGGGAGCTGTTGCTGCAGTTGGGCATGTTGGCCGGAGAGTGCTTCTCCGGCCGCGAACTGTAACTTGCAGGTACCTCTCAGGTATACATGCCCAACGAAAGCCCCCAGACCCAAATTGAGAGGGGCTGCTTGGGGGCCCCCTGGGGGCCCTTCAGGCCAGCTAGGTCTTTGGGTCCTGGCTCCTTCGCTTTGGGAGCTGTTGCTGCAGTTGGGCATGTTGGCCGGAGAGTGCTTCTCGGGCCGCGAACTGCAACCTTGCATGAATCTCCCAGGTTCCCAGCCCAACGAAAGCCCCCAGACCCAAATTGAGAGGGGCTGCTTTGGGGCCCCCTGGGGGCACTTCAGGCCAGCTAGGTCTTTGGGTCCTGGCTCCTTCGCTTTGGGAGCTGTTGCTGCAGTTGGGCATGTTGGCTGGAGTGTGCTTCTCGGGCCGCGAACTGTAACCTTGCAGGTACCTCCCAGGTATACATGCCCAACGAAAGCCCCCAGACCCAAATGGAGAGGGGCTGCTTGGGGGCCCCCTGGGGGCCCTTCAGGCCAGCTAGGTCTTTGGGTCCTGGCTCCTTCGCTTTGGGAGCTGTTGCTGCAGTTGGGCATGCTGGCCGGAGAGTGCTTCTCGGGCCGCGAACTGCAACCTTGTATGAATCTCCCAGTTTCCCCGCCCAACGAAAGCCCCCAGACCCAAATGGTTAGGGGGTGCTTGGGGACCCCCTGGGGGCCC
The DNA here is from genome assembly GCF_964237585.1 of Gallinula chloropus. Classification (NCBI taxonomy): domain Eukaryota; kingdom Metazoa; phylum Chordata; class Aves; order Gruiformes; family Rallidae; genus Gallinula; species Gallinula chloropus. The sequence continues at coordinate 129,324 of NW_028168153.1, read as the reverse complement.
TTCAGGCCAGCTAGGTCTTTGGGTCCTGGCTCCTTTCGCTTTGCGAGCTGTTGCTGCAGTTGGGCATGTTGGCCGGAGAGTGCTTCTCGGGCCGCGAACTGTAACCTTGCAGGAATCTCCCAGGTATACATGCCCAACGAAAGCCCCCAGACCCAAATTGAGAGGGGCTGCTTGGGGGCCCCCTGGGGGCCCTTCAGGCCAGCTAGGTCTTTGGGTCCTGGCTCCTTCGCTTTGGGAGCTGTTGCTGCAGTTGGGCATGTTGGCCGGAGAGTGCTTCTCCGGCCGCGAAATGTAACTTGCAGGTACCTCTCAGGTATACATGCCCAACGAAAGCCCCCAGACCCAAATTGAGAGGGGCTGCTTGGGGGCCCCCTGGGGGCCCTTCAGGCCAGCTAGGTCTTTGGGTCCTGGCTCCTTCGCTTTGGGAGCTGTTGCTGCAGTTGGGCATGTTGGCCGGAGAGTGCTTCTCGGGCCGCAAACTGCAACTTGCATGAATCTCCCAGGTTCCCAGCCCAACGAAAGCCCCCAGACCCAAATTGAGAGGGGCTGCTTTGGGGCCCCCTGGGGGCACTTCAGGCCAGCTAGGTCTTTGGGTCCTGGCTCCTTCGCTTTGGGAGCTGTTGCTGCAGTTGGGCATGTTGGCTGGAGAGTGCTTCTCGGGCCGCGAACTGTAACCTTGCAGGTACCTCCCAGGTATACATGCCCAACGAAAGCCCCCAGACCCAAATGGAGAGGGGCTGCTTGGGGGCCCCCTGGGGGCCCTTCAGGCCAGCTAGGTCTTTGGGTCCTGGCTCCTTCGCTTTGGGAGCTGTTGCTGCAGTTGGGCATGCTGGCCGGAGAGTGCTTCTCCGGCCGCGAACTGCAACCTTGCAGGATTCTCCCAGGTTCCCGGCCCAACGAAAGCCCCCAGACCCAAATGGAGAGGGGCTGCTTGGGGGTCCCCTGGGGGCCCTTCAGGCCAGCTAGGTCTTTGGGTCCTGGCTCCTTCGCTTTGGGAGCTGTTGCTGCAGTTGGGCATGTTGGCCGGAGAGTGCTTCTCCGGCCGCGAACTGCAACCTTGCAGGAATCTCCCAGGTTCCCGGCCCAACGAAAGCCCCCAGACCCAAATGGAGAGGGGCTGCTTGGGGGCCCCCTGGGGGCCCTTCAGGCCAGCTAGGTCTTTGGGTCTTGGCTCCTTCGCTTTGGGAGCTGTTGCTGCAGTTGGGCATGTTGGGCGGAGAGTGCTTCTCGGGCCGCGAATTGTAACCTTGCAGGTACCTCCCAGGTATACATGCCCAACGAAAGCCCCCAGACCCAAATTGAGAGGGGCTGCTTGGGGGCCCCCTGGGGGCCCTTCAGGCCAGCTAGGTCTTTGGGTCCTGGCTCCTTCGCTTTGGGAGCTGTTGCTGCAGTTGGGCATGTTGGCCGGAGAGTGCTTCTCGGGCCGCGAACTGCAACCTTGCAGGAATTTCCCAGGTTCCCGGCCCAACGAAAGCCCCCAGACCCAAATTGAGAGGGGCTCCTTGGGGGCCCCATGGGGGCCCTTCAGGCCAGCTAGGTCTTTGGGTCCTGGCTCCTTCGCTTTGGGAGCTGTTGCTGCAGTTGGGCATGTTGGCCGGAGAGTGCTTCTCGGGCCGCGAACTGCAACCTTGCAGGTACCTCTCAGGTATCAATGCCCAACGAAAGCCCCCAGACCCAAATTGAGAGGGGCTGCTTGGTGGCCCCCTGGGGGCCCTTCAGGCCAGCTAGGTCTTTGTGTCCTGGCTCCTTCGCTTTGGGAGCTGTTGCTGCAGTTGGGCATGTTGGCCGGAGAGTGCTTCTCGGGCCGCGAACTGCAACCTTGTATGAATCTCCCAGTTTCCCCGCCCAACGAAAGCCCCCAGACCCAAATGGTTAGGGGGTGCTTGGGGACCCCCTGGGGGCCCTTCAGGCCAGCTAGGTCTTTGGGTCCTGGCTCCTTCGCTTTGGGAGCTGTTGCTGCAGTTGGGCATGTTGGCCGGAGAGTGCTTCTCGGGCCGCGAACTGTAACCTTGCAGGAATCTCCCAGGTATACATGCCCAACGAAAGCCCCCAGACCCAAATGGAGAGGGGCTGCTTGGGGGCCCCCTGGGGGCCCTTCAGGCCAGCTAGGTCTTTGGGTCCTGGCTCCTTCGCTTTGGGAGCTGTTGCTGCAGTTGGGCATGTTGGCCGGAGAGTGCTTCTCGGGCCGCGAACTGTAACTTGCAGGTACCTCTCAGGTATACATGCCCAACGAAAGCCCCCAGACCCAAATGGAGAGGGGCTGCTTGGGGGCCTTCTGGGGGCCCTTCAGGACAGCTAGGTCTTTGGGTCCTGGCTCCTTCGCTTTGGGAGCTGTTGCTGGATATTGGGCATGTTGGCCGGAGAGTGCTTCTCGGGCCGCGAACTGCAACCTTGCTGGTATCTCCCAGGTTCTCAGCCTAAAGAAAGCCCCCAGACCCAAATTGAGAGGGGCTGCTTGGGGGCCCCATGGGGGCCCTTCAGGCCAGCTAGGTCTTTGGGTCCTGGCTCCTTCGCTTTGGGAGCTGTTGCTGCAGTTGGGCATGTTGGCCGGAGAGTGCTTCTCGGGCCGCGAACTGCAACCTTGCATGAATCTCCCAGGTTCCCAGCCCAACGAAAGCCCCCAGACCCAAATGGAGAGGGGCTGCTTGGGGGCCCCCTGGGGGCCCTTCAGGCCAGCTAGGTCTTTGGGTCCTGGCTCCTTCGCTTTGGGAGCTGTTGCTGCAGTTGGGCATGTTGGCCGGAGAGTGCTTCTCGGGCCGCGAACTGTAACCTTGCAGGTACCTCCCAGGTATACATGCCCAACGAAAGCCCCCAGACCCAAATGGAGAGGGGCTGCTTGGGGGCCCCCTGGGGGCCCTTCAGGCCAGCTAGGTCTTTGGGTCCTGGCTCCTTCGCTTTGGGAGCTGTTGCTGTAGTTGGGCATGCTGGCCGGAGAGTGCTTCTCGGGCCGCGAACTGCAACCTTGCAGGATTCTCCCAGGTTCCCGGCCCAACGAAAGCCCCCAGACCCAAATGGAGAGGGGCTGCTTGGGGGTCCCCTGGGGGCCCTTCAGGCCAGCTAGGTCTTTGGGTCCTGGCTCCTTCGCTTTGGGAGCTGTTGCTGCAGTTGGGCATGTTGGCCGGAGAGTGCTTCTCCGGCCGCGAACTGCAACCTTGCAGGAATCTCCCAGGTTCCCGGCCCAACGAAAGCCCCCAGACCCAAATGGAGAGGGGCTGCTTGGGGGCCCCCTGGGGGCCCTTCAGGCCAGCTAGGTCTTTGGGTCCTGGCTCCTTCGCTTTGGGAGCTGTTGCTGCAGTTGGGCATGTTGGGCGGAGAGTGCTTCTCGGGCCGCGAACTGCAACCTTGCATGAATCTCCCAGGTTCCCCGCCCAACGAAAGCCCCCAGACCCAAATTGAGAGGGGCTGCTTGGGGACCCCCTGGGGGCACTTCAGGCCAGCTAGGTCTTTGGGTCCTGGCTCCTTCGCTTTGGGAGCTGTTGCTGCAGTTGGGCATGTTGGCCGGAGAGTGCTTCTCGGGCCGCGAACTGTAACCTTGCAGGTACCTCCCAGGTATACATGCCCAACGAAAGCCCCCAGACCCAAATTGAGAGGGGCTGCTTGGGGGCCCCCTGGGGGCCCTTCAGGCCAGCTAGGTCTTTGGGTCCTGGCTCCTTCGCTTTGGGAGCTGTTGCTGCAGTTGGGCATGTTGGCCAGAGAGTGCTTCTCGGGCCGCGAACTGCAACCTTGCAGGTACCTCTCAGGTATCAATGCCCAACGAAAGCCCCCAGACCCAAATTGAGAGGGGCTGCTTGGTGGCCCCCTGGGGGCCCTTCAGGCCAGCTAGGTCTTTGTGTCCTGGCTCCTTCGCTTTGGGAGCTGTTGCTGCAGTTGGGCATGTTGGCCGGAGAGTGCTTCTCGGGCCGCGAACTGTAACCTTGCAGGAATCTCCCAGGTATACATGCCCAACGAAAGCCCCCAGACCCAAATTGAGAGGGGCTGCTTGGGGGCCCCCTGGGGGCCCTTCAGGCCAGCTAGGTCTTTGGGTCCTGGCTCCTTCGCTTTGGGAGCTGTTGCTGCAGTTGGGCATGTTGGCCGGAGAGTGCTTCTCCGGCCGCGAACTGTAACTTGCAGGTACCTCTCAGGTATACATGCCCAACGAAAGCCCCCAGACCCAAATTGAGAGGGGCTGCTTGGGGGCCCCCTGGGGGCCCTTCAGGCCAGCTAGGTCTTTGTGTCCTGGCTCCTTCGCTTTGGGAGCTGTTGCTGCAGTTGGGCATGTTGGCCGGAGAGTGCTTCTCGGGCCGCGAACTGTAACCTTGCAGGAATCTCCCAGGTATACATGCCCAACGAAAGCCCCCAGACCCAAATTGAGAGGGGCTGCTTGGGGGCCCCCTGGGGGCCCTTCAGGCCAGCTAGGTCTTTGGGTCCTGGCTCCTTCGCTTTGGGAGCTGTTGCTGCAGTTGGGCATGTTGGCCGGAGAGTGCTTCTCCGGCCGCGAACTGTAACTTGCAGGTACCTCTCAGGTATACATGCCCAACGAAAGCCCCCAGACCCAAATTGAGAGGGGCTGCTTGGGGGCCCCCTGGGGGCCCTTCAGGCCAGCTAGGTCTTTGGGTCCTGGCTCCTTCGCTTTGGGAGCTGTTGCTGCAGTTGGGCATGTTGGCCGGAGAGTGCTTCTCGGGCCGCGAACTGCAACCTTGCATGAATCTCCCAGGTTCCCAGCCCAACGAAAGCCCCCAGACCCAAATTGAGAGGGGCTGCTTTGGGGCCCCCTGGGGGCACTTCAGGCCAGCTAGGTCTTTGGGTCCTGGCTCCTTCGCTTTGGGAGCTGTTGCTGCAGTTGGGCATGTTGGCTGGAGTGTGCTTCTCGGGCCGCGAACTGTAACCTTGCAGGTACCTCCCAGGTATACATGCCCAACGAAAGCCCCCAGACCCAAATGGAGAGGGGCTGCTTGGGGGCCCCCTGGGGGCCCTTCAGGCCAGCTAGGTCTTTGGGTCCTGGCTCCTTCGCTTTGGGAGCTGTTGCTGCAGTTGGGCATGCTGGCCGGAGAGTGCTTCTCGGGCCGCGAACTGCAACCTTGTATGAATCTCCCAGTTTCCCCGCCCAACGAAAGCCCCCAGACCCAAATGGTTAGGGGGTGCTTGGGGACCCCCTGGGGGCCCTTCAGGCCAGCTAGGTCTTTGGGTCCTGGCTCCTTCGCTTTGCGAGCTGTTGCTGCAGTTGGGCATGTTGGCCGGAGAGTGCTTCTCGGGCCGCGAACTGTAACCTTGCAGGAATCTCCCAGGTATACATGCCCAACGAAAGCCCCCAGACCCAAATTGAGAGGGGCTGCTTGGGGGCCCCCTGGGGGCCCTTCAGGCCAGCTAGGTCTTTGGGTCCTGGCTCCTTCGCTTTGGGAGCTGTTGCTGCAGTTGGGCATGTTGGCCGGAGAGTGCTTCTCCGGCCGCGAAATGTAACTTGCAGGTACCTCTCAGGTATACATGCCCAACGAAAGCCCCCAGACCCAAATTGAGAGGGGCTGCTTGGGGGCCCCCTGGGGGCCCTTCAGGCCAGCTAGGTCTTTGGGTCCTGGCTCCTTCGCTTTGGGAGCTGTTGCTGCAGTTGGGCATGTTGGCCGGAGAGTGCTTCTCGGGCCGCAAACTGCAACCTTGCATGAATCTCCCAGGTTCCCAGCCCAACGAAAGCCCCCAGACCCAAATTGAGAGGGGCTGCTTTGGGGCCCCCTGGGGGCACTTCAGGCCAGCTAGGTCTTTGGGTCCTGGCTCCTTCGCTTTGGGAGCTGTTGCTGCAGTTGGGCATGTTGGCTGGAGAGTGCTTCTCGGGCCGCGAACTGTAACCTTGCAGGTACCTCCCAGGTATACATGCCCAACGAAAGCCCCCAGACCCAAATGGAGAGGGGCTGCTTGGGGGCCCCCTGGGGGCCCTTCAGGCCAGCTAGGTCTTTGGGTCCTGGCTCCTTCGCTTTGGGAGCTGTTGCTGCAGTTGGGCATGCTGGCCGGAGAGTGCTTCTCCGGCCGCGAACTGCAACCTTGCAGGATTCTCCCAGGTTCCCGGCCCAACGAAAGCCCCCAGACCCAAATGGAGAGGGGCTGCTTGGGGGTCCCCTGGGGGCCCTTCAGGCCAGCTAGGTCTTTGGGTCCTGGCTCCTTCGCTTTGGGAGCTGTTGCTGCAGTTGGGCATGTTGGCCGGAGAGTGCTTCTCCGGCCGCGAACTGCAACCTTGCAGGAATCTCCCAGGTTCCCGGCCCAACGAAAGCCCCCAGACCCAAATGGAGAGGGGCTGCTTGGGGGCCCCCTGGGGGCCCTTCAGGCCAGCTAGGTCTTTGGGTCTTGGCTCCTTCGCTTTGGGAGCTGTTGCTGCAGTTGGGCATGTTGGGCGGAGAGTGCTTCTCGGGCCGCGAATTGTAACCTTGCAGGTACCTCCCAGGTATACATGCCCAACGAAAGCCCCCAGACCCAAATTGAGAGGGGCTGCTTGGGGGCCCCCTGGGGGCCCTTCAGGCCAGCTAGGTCTTTGGGTCCTGGCTCCTTCGCTTTGGGAGCTGTTGCTGCAGTTGGGCATGTTGGCCGGAGAGTGCTTCTCGGGCCGCGAACTGCAACCTTGCAGGAATTTCCCAGGTTCCCGGCCCAACGAAAGCCCCCAGACCCAAATTGAGAGGGGCTCCTTGGGGGCCCCATGGGGGCCCTTCAGGCCAGCTAGGTCTTTGGGTCCTGGCTCCTTCGCTTTGGGAGCTGTTGCTGCAGTTGGGCATGTTGGCCGGAGAGTGCTTCTCGGGCCGCGAACTGCAACCTTGCAGGTACCTCTCAGGTATCAATGCCCAACGAAAGCCCCCAGACCCAAATTGAGAGGGGCTGCTTGGTGGCCCCCTGGGGGCCCTTCAGGCCAGCTAGGTCTTTGTGTCCTGGCTCCTTCGCTTTGGGAGCTGTTGCTGCAGTTGGGCATGTTGGCCGGAGAGTGCTTCTCGGGCCGCGAACTGCAACCTTGTATGAATCTCCCAGTTTCCCCGCCCAACGAAAGCCCCCAGACCCAAATGGTTAGGGGGTGCTTGGGGACCCCCTGGGGGCCCTTCAGGCCAGCTAGGTCTTTGGGTCCTGGCTCCTTCGCTTTGGGAGCTGTTGCTGCAGTTGGGCATGTTGGCCGGAGAGTGCTTCTCGGGCCGCGAACTGTAACCTTGCAGGAATCTCCCAGGTATACATGCCCAACGAAAGCCCCCAGACCCAAATGGAGAGGGGCTGCTTGGGGGCCCCCTGGGGGCCCTTCAGGCCAGCTAGGTCTTTGGGTCCTGGCTCCTTCGCTTTGGGAGCTGTTGCTGCAGTTGGGCATGTTGGCCGGAGAGTGCTTCTCGGGCCGCGAACTGTAACTTGCAGGTACCTCTCAGGTATACATGCCCAACGAAAGCCCCCAGACCCAAATGGAGAGGGGCTGCTTGGGGGCCTTCTGGGGGCCCTTCAGGACAGCTAGGTCTTTGGGTCCTGGCTCCTTCGCTTTGGGAGCTGTTGCTGGATATTGGGCATGTTGGCCGGAGAGTGCTTCTCGGGCCGCGAACTGCAACCTTGCTGGTATCTCCCAGGTTCTCAGCCTAAAGAAAGCCCCCAGACCCAAATTGAGAGGGGCTGCTTGGGGGCCCCATGGGGGCCCTTCAGGCCAGCTAGGTCTTTGGGTCCTGGCTCCTTCGCTTTGGGAGCTGTTGCTGCAGTTGGGCATGTTGGCCGGAGAGTGCTTCTCGGGCCGCGAACTGCAACCTTGCATGAATCTCCCAGGTTCCCAGCCCAACGAAAGCCCCCAGACCCAAATGGAGAGGGGCTGCTTGGGGGCCCCCTGGGGGCCCTTCAGGCCAGCTAGGTCTTTGGGTCCTGGCTCCTTCGCTTTGGGAGCTGTTGCTGCAGTTGGGCATGTTGGCCGGAGAGTGCTTCTCGGGCCGCGAACTGTAACCTTGCAGGTACCTCCCAGGTATACATGCCCAACGAAAGCCCCCAGACCCAAATGGAGAGGGGCTGCTTGGGGGCCCCCTGGGGGCCCTTCAGGCCAGCTAGGTCTTTGGGTCCTGGCTCCTTCGCTTTGGGAGCTGTTGCTGTAGTTGGGCATGCTGGCCGGAGAGTGCTTCTCGGGCCGCGAACTGCAACCTTGCAGGATTCTCCCAGGTTCCCGGCCCAACGAAAGCCCCCAGACCCAAATGGAGAGGGGCTGCTTGGGGGTCCCCTGGGGGCCCTTCAGGCCAGCTAGGTCTTTGGGTCCTGGCTCCTTCGCTTTGGGAGCTGTTGCTGCAGTTGGGCATGTTGGCCGGAGAGTGCTTCTCCGGCCGCGAACTGCAACCTTGCAGGAATCTCCCAGGTTCCCGGCCCAACGAAAGCCCCCAGACCCAAATGGAGAGGGGCTGCTTGGGGGCCCCCTGGGGGCCCTTCAGGCCAGCTAGGTCTTTGGGTCCTGGCTCCTTCGCTTTGGGAGCTGTTGCTGCAGTTGGGCATGTTGGGCGGAGAGTGCTTCTCGGGCCGCGAACTGCAACCTTGCATGAATCTCCCAGGTTCCCCGCCCAACGAAAGCCCCCAGACCCAAATTGAGAGGGGCTGCTTGGGGACCCCCTGGGGGCACTTCAGGCCAGCTAGGTCTTTGGGTCCTGGCTCCTTCGCTTTGGGAGCTGTTGCTGCAGTTGGGCATGTTGGCCGGAGAGTGCTTCTCGGGCCGCGAACTGTAACCTTGCAGGTACCTCCCAGGTATACATGCCCAACGAAAGCCCCCAGACCCAAATTGAGAGGGGCTGCTTGGGGGCCCCCTGGGGGCCCTTCAGGCCAGCTAGGTCTTTGGGTCCTGGCTCCTTCGCTTTGGGAGCTGTTGCTGCAGTTGGGCATGTTGGCCAGAGAGTGCTTCTCGGGCCGCGAACTGCAACCTTGCAGGTACCTCTCAGGTATCAATGCCCAACGAAAGCCCCCAGACCCAAATTGAGAGGGGCTGCTTGGTGGCCCCCTGGGGGCCCTTCAGGCCAGCTAGGTCTTTGTGTCCTGGCTCCTTCGCTTTGGGAGCTGTTGCTGCAGTTGGGCATGTTGGCCGGAGAGTGCTTCTCGGGCCGCGAACTGTAACCTTGCAGGAATCTCCCAGGTATACATGCCCAACGAAAGCCCCCAGACCCAAATTGAGAGGGGCTGCTTGGGGGCCCCCTGGGGGCCCTTCAGGCCAGCTAGGTCTTTGGGTCCTGGCTCCTTCGCTTTGGGAGCTGTTGCTGCAGTTGGGCATGTTGGCCGGAGAGTGCTTCTCCGGCCGCGAACTGTAACTTGCAGGTACCTCTCAGGTATACATGCCCAACGAAAGCCCCCAGACCCAAATTGAGAGGGGCTGCTTGGGGGCCCCCTGGGGGCCCTTCAGGCCAGCTAGGTCTTTGGGTCCTGGCTCCTTCGCTTTGGGAGCTGTTGCTGCAGTTGGGCATGTTGGCCGGAGAGTGCTTCTCGGGCCGCGAACTGCAACCTTGCATGAATCTCCCAGGTTCCCAGCCCAACGAAAGCCCCCAGACCCAAATTGAGAGGGGCTGCTTTGGGGCCCCCTGGGGGCACTTCAGGCCAGCTAGGTCTTTGGGTCCTGGCTCCTTCGCTTTGGGAGCTGTTGCTGCAGTTGGGCATGTTGGCTGGAGAGTGCTTCTCGGGCCGCGAACTGTAACCTTGCAGGTACCTCCCAGGTATACATGCCCAACGAAAGCCCCCAGACCCAAATGGAGAGGGGCTGCTTGGGGGCCCCCTGGGGGCCCTTCAGGCCAGCTAGGTCTTTGGGTCCTGGCTCCTTCGCTTTGGGAGCTGTTGCTGCAGTTGGGCATGCTGGCCGGAGAGTGCTTCTCGGGCCGCGAACTGCAACCTTGTATGAATCTCCCAGTTTCCCCGCCCAACGAAAGCCCCCAGACCCAAATGGTTAGGGGGTGCTTGGGGACCCCCTGGGGGCCCTTCAGGCCAGCTAGGTCTTTGGGTCCTGGCTCCTTCGCTTTGCGAGCTGTTGCTGCAGTTGGGCATGTTGGCCGGAGAGTGCTTCTCGGGCCGCGAACTGTAACCTTGCAGGAATCTCCCAGGTATACATGCCCAACGAAAGCCCCCAGACCCAAATTGAGAGGGGCTGCTTGGGGGCCCCCTGGGGGCCCTTCAGGCCAGCTAGGTCTTTGGGTCCTGGCTCCTTCGCTTTGGGAGCTGTTGCTGCAGTTGGGCATGTTGGCCGGAGAGTGCTTCTCCGGCCGCGAAATGTAACTTGCAGGTACCTCTCAGGTATACATGCCCAACGAAAGCCCCCAGACCCAAATTGAGAGGGGCTGCTTGGGGGCCCCCTGGGGGCCCTTCAGGCCAGCTAGGTCTTTGGGTCCTGGCTCCTTCGCTTTGGGAGCTGTTGCTGCAGTTGGGCATGTTGGCCGGAGAGTGCTTCTCGGGCCGCAAACTGCAACCTTGCATGAATCTCCCAGGTTCCCAGCCCAACGAAAGCCCCCAGACCCAAATTGAGAGGGGCTGCTTTGGGGCCCCCTGGGGGCACTTCAGGCCAGCTAGGTCTTTGGGTCCTGGCTCCTTCGCTTTGGGAGCTGTTGCTGCAGTTGGGCATGTTGGCTGGAGAGTGCTTCTCGGGCCGCGAACTGTAACCTTGCAGGTACCTCCCAGGTATACATGCCCAACGAAAGCCCCCAGACCCAAATGGAGAGGGGCTGCTTGGGGGCCCCCTGGGGGCCCTTCAGGCCAGCTAGGTCTTTGGGTCCTGGCTCCTTCGCTTTGGGAGCTGTTGCTGCAGTTGGGCATGCTGGCCGGAGAGTGCTTCTCCGGCCGCGAACTGCAACCTTGCAGGATTCTCCCAGGTTCCCGGCCCAACGAAAGCCCCCAGACCCAAATGGAGAGGGGCTGCTTGGGGGTCCCCTGGGGGCCCTTCAGGCCAGCTAGGTCTTTGGGTCCTGGCTCCTTCGCTTTGGGAGCTGTTGCTGCAGTTGGGCATGTTGGCCGGAGAGTGCTTCTCCGGCCGCGAACTGCAACCTTGCAGGAATCTCCCAGGTTCCCGGCCCAACGAAAGCCCCCAGACCCAAATGGAGAGGGGCTGCTTGGGGGCCCCCTGGGGGCCCTTCAGGCCAGCTAGGTCTTTGGGTCCTGGCTCCTTCGCTTTGGGAGCTGTTGCTGCAGTTGGGCATGTTGGGCGGAGAGTGCTTCTCGGGCCGCGAATTGTAACCTTGCAGGTACCTCCCAGGTATACATGCCCAACGAAAGCCCCCAGACCCAAATTGAGAGGGGCTGCTTGGGGGCCCCCTGGGGGCCCTTCAGGCCAGCTAGGTCTTTGGGTCCTGGCTCCTTCGCTTTGGGAGCTGTTGCTGCAGTTGGGCATGTTGGCCGGAGAGTGCTTCTCGGGCCGCGAACTGCAACCTTGCAGGAATTTCCCAGGTTCCCGGCCCAACGAAAGCCCCCAGACCCAAATTGAGAGGGGCTCCTTGGGGGCCCCATGGGGGCCCTTCAGGCCAGCTAGGTCTTTGGGTCCTGGCTCCTTCGCTTTGGGAGCTGTTGCTGCAGTTGGGCATGTTGGCCGGAGAGTGCTTCTCGGGCCGCGAACTGCAACCTTGCAGGTACCTCTCAGGTATCAATGCCCAACGAAAGCCCCCAGACCCAAATTGAGAGGGGCTGCTTGGTGGCCCCCTGGGGGCCCTTCAGGCCAGCTAGGTCTTTGTGTCCTGGCTCCTTCGCTTTGGGAGCTGTTGCTGCAGTTGGGCATGTTGGCCGGAGAGTGCTTCTCGGGCCGCGAACTGTAACCTTGCAGGAATCTCCCAGGTATACATGCCCAACGAAAGCCCCCAGACCCAAATGGAGAGGGGCTGCTTGGGGGCCCCCTGGGGGCCCTTCAGGCCAGCTAGGTCTTTGGGTCCTGGCTCCTTCGCTTTGGGAGCTGTTGCTGCAGTTGGGCATGTTGGCCGGAGAGTGCTTCTCGGGCCGCGAACTGTAACTTGCAGGTACCTCTCAGGTATACATGCCCAACGAAAGCCCCCAGACCCAAATGGAGAGGGGCTGCTTGGGGGCCTTCTGGGGGCCCTTCAGGACAGCTAGGTCTTTGGGTCCTGGCTCCTTCGCTTTGGGAGCTGTTGCTGGATATTGGGCATGTTGGCCGGAGAGTGCTTCTCGGGCCGCGAACTGCAACCTTGCTGGTATCTCCCAGGTTCTCAGCCTAAAGAAAGCCCCCAGACCCAAATTGAGAGGGGCTGCTTGGGGGCCCCATGGGGGCCCTTCAGGCCAGCTAGGTCTTTGGGTCCTGGCTCCTTCGCTTTGGGAGCTGTTGCTGCAGTTGGGCATGTTGGCCGGAGAGTGCTTCTCGGGCCGCGAACTGCAACCTTGCATGAATCTCCCAGGTTCCCAGCCCAACGAAAGCCCCCAGACCCAAATTGAGAGGGGCTGCTTGGGGGCCCCCTGGGGGCCCTTCAGGCCAGCTAGGTCTTTGGGTCCTGGCTCCTTCGCTTTGGGAGCTGTTGCTGCAGTTGGGCATGTTGGCCGGAGAGTGCTTCTCGGGCCGCGAACTGTAACCTTGCAGGTACCTCCCAGGTATACATGCCCAACGAAAGCCCCCAGACCCAAATGGAGAGGGGCTGCTTGGGGGCCCCCTGGGGGCCCTTCAGGCCAGCTAGGTCTTTGGGTCCTGGCTCCTTCGCTTTGGGAGCTGTTGCTGTAGTTGGGCATGCTGGCCGGAGAGTGCTTCTCGGGCCGCGAACTGCAACCTTGCAGGATTCTCCCAGGTTCCCGGCCCAACGAAAGCCCCCAGACCCAAATGGAGAGGGGCTGCTTGGGGGTCCCCTGGGGGCCCTTCAGGCCAGCTAGGTCTTTGGGTCCTGGCTCCTTCGCTTTGGGAGCTGTTGCTGCAGTTGGGCATGTTGGCCGGAGAGTGCTTCTCCGGCCGCGAACTGCAACCTTGCAGGAATCTCCCAGGTTCCCGGCCCAACGAAAGCCCCCAGACCCAAATGGAGAGGGGCTGCTTGGGGGCCCCCTGGGGGCCCTTCAGGCCAGCTAGGTCTTTGGGTCCTGGCTCCTTCGCTTTGGGAGCTGTTGCTGCAGTTGGGCATGTTGGGCGGAGAGTGCTTCTCGGGCCGCGAACTGCAACCTTGCATGAATCTCCCAGGTTCCCCGCCCAACGAAAGCCCCCAGACCCAAATTGAGAGGGGCTGCTTGGGGACCCCCTGGGGGCACTTCAGGCCAGATAGGTCTTTGGGTCCTGGCTCCTTCGCTTTGGGAGCTGTTGCTGCAGTTGGGCATGTTGGCCGGAGAGTGCTTCTCGGGCCGCGAACTGTAACCTTGCAGGTACCTCCCAGGTATACATGCCCAAGGAAAGCCCCCAGACCCAAATTGAGAGGGGCTGCTTGGGGGCCCCCTGGGGGCCCTTCAGGCCATCTAGGTCTTTGGGTCCTGGCTCCTTCGGTTTGGGAGCTGTTGCTGCAGTTGGGCATGCTGGCCGGAGAGTGCTTCTCCGGCCGCGAACTGCAACCTTGCAGGTACCTCCCAGGTTCCCGGCCCAACTAAAGCCCCCAGACCCAAATGGACAGGAGCTCCTTGGGGGCCCCATGGGGGCCCTTCAGGCCAGCTAGGTCTTTGGGTCCTGGCTCCTTCGCTTTGGGAGCTGTTGCTGCAGTTGGGCATGTTGGCCGGAGAGTGCTTCTCGGGCCGCGAACTGCAACCTCGCAGGAATCTCCCAGGTTCCCAGCCCAACGAAAGCCCCAGACCCAAATGGAGAGGGGCTGCTTGGGGGCCCCCTGGGGGCCCTTCAGGCCAGCTAGGTCTTTGGGTCCTGGCTCCTTCGCTTTGGGAGCTGTTGCTGCAGTTGGGCATGTTGGCCGGAGAGTGCTTCTCGGGCCGCGAACTGCAACCTTGCAGTAATCTCCCAGGTTCCCGGCCCAACGAAAGCCCCCAGACCCAAATTGAGAGGGGCTGCTTGGGGGCCCCCTGGGGGCCCTTCAGGCCAGCTAGGTCTTTGGGTCCTGGCTCCTTCGGTTTGGGAGCTGTTGCTGCAGTTGGGCATGTTGGCCGGAGAGTGCTTCTCGGGCCGCGAACTGCAACCTTGCAGGATTCTCCCAGGTTCCCGGCCCAACGAAAGCCCCCAGACCCAAATGGAGAGGGGCTGCTTGGGGCCCCACTGGAGGCCCTTCAGGCCAGCTAGGTCTTTGGGTCTTGGCTCCTTCGCTTTGGGAGCTGTTGCTGCAGTTGGGCATGTTGGACGGAGAGTGCTTCTCGGGCCGCGAACTGCAACCTCGCAGGAATCTCCCAGGTTCCATGCCCAACGAAAGCCCCCAGACCCAAATGGAGAGGGGCTGCTTGGGGGCCCCCTGGGGGCCCTTCAGGCCAGCTAGGTCTTTGGGTCTTGGCTCCTTCGCTTTGGGAGCTGTTGCTGCAGTTGGGCATGTTGGACGGAGAGTGCTTCTCGGGCCGCGAACTGCAACCTTGCAGGAATTTCCAAGGTTCCCGGCCCAACGAAAGCCCCCAGACACAAATTGAGAGGGGCTCCTTGGGGGCCCCATGGGGGCCCTTCAGGCCAGCTAGGTCTTTGTGTCCTGGCTCCTTCGCTTTGGGAGCTGTTGCTGCAGTTGGGCATGTTGGCCGGAGAGTGCTTCTCGGGCCGCGAACTGTAACTTGCAGGTACCTCTCAGGTATACATGCCCAACGAAAGCCCCCAGACCCAAATGGAGAGGGGCTGCTTGGGGGCCCCCTGGGGGCCCTTCAGGCCAGCTAGGTCTTTGGGTCCTGGCTCCTTCGCTTTGGGAGCTGTTGCTGGATATTGGGCATGTTGGCCGGAGAGTGCTTCTCGGGCCGCGAACTGCAACCTTGCTGGTATCTCCCAGGTTCTCAGCCTAAAGAAAGCCCCCAGACCCAAATTGAGAGGGGCTGCTTGGGGGCCCCCTGGGGGCCCTTCAGGCCAGCTAGGTCTTTGTGTCCTGGCTCCTTCGCTTTGGGAGCTGTTGCTGCAGTTGGGCATGTTGGCCGGAGAGTGCTTCTCGGGCTGCGAACTGCAACCTCACAGGAATCTCCCAGGTTCCCGGCCCAACGAAAGCCCCCAGACCCAAATGGAGAGGGGCTGCTTTTGGGCCCCCTGGGGGCCCTTCAGGCCAGCTAGGTCTTTGGGTCCTGGCTCCTTCGCTTTGGGAGCTGTTGCTGCAGTTGGGCATGTTGGCCGGAGAGTGCTTCTCGGGCCGCGAACTGCAACCTTGCAGGATTCTCCCAGGTTCCCGGCCCAACGAAAGCCCCCAGACCCAAATTGAGAGGGGCTGCTTGGGGCCCCCCTGGGGGCCCTTCAGGCCAGCTAGGTCTTTGTGTCCTGGCTCCTTCGCTTTGGGAGCTGTTGCTGCAGTTGGGCATGTTGGCTGGAGAGTGCTTCTCGGGCCGCGAACTGCAACCTTGCAGGAATCTCCCAGGTTCCATGCCCAACGAAAGCCCCCAGACCCAAATGGAGAAGGGCTGCTTGGGGGCCCCCTGTGGGCCCTTCAGGCCAGCTAGGTCTTTGGGTCCTGGCTCCTTCGCTTTGGGAGCTGTTGCTGCAGTTGGGCATGCTGGCCGGAGAGTGCTTCTCGGGCCGCGAACTGCAAACTTGCAGGAATTTCCCAGGTTCCCGGCCCAACGAAAGCCCCCAGACCCAAATTGAGAGGGGCTGCTTGGTGGCCCCCTGGGGGCCCTTCAGGCCAGCTAGGTCTTTGGGTCCTGGCTCCTTCGCTTTGGGAGCTGTTGCTGCAGTTGGGCATTTTGGCCAGAGAGTGCTTCTCGGGCCGCGAACTGCAACCTTGCATGAATCTCCCAGTTTCCCCGCCCAACGAAAGCCCCCAGACCCAAATGGAGAGGGGCTGCTTGGGGACCCCCTGGGGGCCCTTCAGGCCAGCTAGGTCTTTGGGTCCTGGCTCCTTCGCTTTGGGAGCTGTTGCTGCAGTTGGGCATGTTGGCCGGAGAGTGCTTCTCGGGCTGCGAACTGCAGCCTTGCAGGAATCTCCCAGGTTCCCGGCCCAACGAAAGCCCCCAGACCCAAATTGAGAGGGGCTGCTTGGGGACCCCCTGGGGGCCCTTCAGGCCAGCTAGGTCTTTGGGTCCTGGCTCCTTCGCTTTGGGAGCTGTTGCTGCAGTTGGGCATGCTGGCCGGAGAGTGCTTCTCGGGCCGCGAACTGCAACCTTGCAGGAATTTCCCAGGTTCCCGGCCCAACGAAAGCCCCCAGACCCAAATTGAGAGGGGCTGCTTGGTGGCCCCCTGGGGGCCCTTCAGGCCAGCTAGGTCTTTGTGTCCTGGCTCCTTCGCTTTGGGAGCTGTTGCTGCAGTTGGGCATTTTGGCCAGAGAGTGCTTCTCGGGCCGCGAACTGCAACCTTGCATGAATCTCCCAGTTTCCCCGCCCAACGAAAGCCCCCAGACCCAAATGGAGAGGGGCTGCTTGGGGACCCCCTGGGGGCCCTTCAGGCCAGCTAGGTCTTTGGGTCCTGGCTCCTTCGCTTTGGGAGCTGTTGCTGCAGTTGGGCATGTTGGCCGGAGAGTGCTTCTCGGGCCGCGAACTGTAACCTTGCAGGATTCTCCCAGGTTCCCGGCCCAACGAAAGCCCCCAGACCCAAATGGAGAGGGGCTGCTTGGGGGCCCCCTGGGGGCCCTTCAGGCCAGCTAGGTCTTTGGGTCCTGGCTCCTTCGCTTTGGGAGCTGTTGCTGCAGTTGGGCATGTTGGCCGGAGAGTGCTTCTCGGGCCGCGAACTGCAACCTTGCATGAATCTCCCAGGTTCCCCGCCCAACGAAAGCCCCCAGACCCAAATGGAGAGGGGCTCCTTGGGGACCCCCTGGGGGCACTTCAGGCCAGCTAGGTCTTTGGGTCCTGGCTCCTTCGCTTTGGGAGCTGTTGCTGCAGTTGGGCATGTTGGCCGGAGAGTGCTTCTCGGGCCGCGAACTGTAACCTTGCAGGTACCTCCCAGTTATACATGCCCAACGAAAGCCCCCAGACCCAAATTGAGAGGGGCTGCTTGGGGGCCCCCTGGGGGCCCTTCAGGCCATCTAGGTCTTTGGGTCCTGGCTCCTTCGCTTTGGGAGCTGTTGCTGCAGTTGGGCATGCTGGCCGGAGAGTGCTTCTCCGGCCGCGAACTGCAACCTCGCAGGAATCTCCCAGGTTCCATGCCCAACTAAAGCCCCCAGACCCAAATGGAGAGGGGCTGCTTTGGGGGCCCCCTGGGGGCCCTTCAGGCCAGCTAGGTCTTTGGGTCCTGGCTCCTTCGCTTTGGGAGCTGTTGCTGCAGTTGGGCATGTTGGCCGGAGAGTGCTTCTCGGGCCGCGAACTGCAACCTCGCAGGAATCTCCCAGGTTCCCAGCCCAACGAAAGCCCCCAGACCCAAATGGAGAGGGGCTGCTTGGGGGCCCCCTGGGGGCCCTTCAGGCCAGCTAGGTCTTTGGGTCCTGGCTCCTTCGCTTTGGGAGCTGTTGCTGCAGTTGGGCATGCTGGCCGGAGAGTGCTTCTCGGGCCGCGAACTGCAACCTTGCAGGTAGCTCCCAGGTTCCCGGCCCAACGAAAGCCCCCAGACCCAAATGGAGAGGAGCTCCTTGGGTGCCCCCTGGGGGCCCTTCAGGCCAGCTAGGTCTTTGTGTCCTGGCTCCTTCGCTTTGGGAGCTGTTGCTGCAGTTGGGCATGTTGGGCGGAGAGTGCTTCTCGGGCTGCGAACTGCAACCTCGCAGGAATCTCCCAGGTTCCCGGCCCAACGAAAGCCCCCAGACCCAAATGGAGAGGGGCTGCTTTTGGGCCCCCTGGGGGCCCTTCAGGCCAGCTAGGTCTTTGGGTCCTGGCTCCTTCGGTTTGGGAGCTGTTGCTGCAGTTGGGCATGTTGGCCGGAGAGTGCTTCTCGGGCCGCGAACTGCAACCTTGCAGGATTCTCCCAGGTTCCCGGCCCAACGAAAGCCCCCAGACCCAAATTGAGAGGGGCTGCTTGGGGCCCCCCTGGGGGCCCTTCAGGCCAGCTAGGTCTTTGGGTCCTGGCTGCTTCGGTTTGGGAGCTGTTGCTGCAGTTGGGCATGTTGGCCGGAGAGTGCTTCTCGGGCCGCGAACTGTAACCTTGCAGGAATCTCCCAGGTTCCATGCCCAACGAAAGCCCCCAGACCCAAATTGAGAGGGGCTGCTTGGGGGCCCCCTGGGGGCCCTTCAGGCCAGCTAGGTCTTTGTGTCCTGGCTCCTTCGCTTTGGGAGCTGTTGCTGCAGTTGGGCATTTTGGCCAGAGAGTGCTTCTCGGGCCGCGAACTGCAACCTTGCATGAATCTCCCAGTTTCCCCGCCCAACGAAAGCCCCCAGACCCAAATGGAGAGGGGCTGCTTGGGGACCCCCTGGGGGCCCTTCAGGCCAGCTAGGTCTTTGGGTCCTGGCTCCTTCGCTTTGGGAGCTGTTGCTGCAGTTGGGCATGTTGGCCGGAGAGTGCTTCTCGGGCCGCGAACTGTAACCTTGCAGGATTCTCCCAGGTTCCCGGCCCAACGAAAGCCCCCAGACCCAAATGGAGAGGGGCTGCTTGGGGGCCCCCTGGGGGCCCTTCAGGCCAGCTAGGTCTTTGGGTCCTGGCTCCTTCGCTTTGGGAGCTGTTGCTGCAGTTGGGCATGTTGGCCGGAGAGTGCTTCTCGGGCCGCGAACTGCAACCTTGCAGGAATCTCTCAGGTTCCATGCCCAACGAAAGCCCCCAGACCCAAATGGAGAGGGGCTGCTTGGGGGCCCCCTGGGGGCCCTTCAGGCCAGCTAGGTCTTTGGGTCCTGGCTCCTTCGCTTTGGGAGCTGTTGCTGCAGTTGGGCATGTTGGCCGGAGAGTGCTTCTCGGGCCGCGAACTGCAACCTCGCAGGAATCTCCCAGGTTCCCGGCCCAACGAAAGCCCCCAGACCCAAATGGAGAGGGGCTGCTTGGGGACCCCCTGGGGGCCCTTCAGGCCAGCTAGGTCTTTGGGTCCTGGCTCCTTCGCTTTGGGAGCTGTTGCTGCAGTTGGGCATGTTGGCCGGAGAGTGCTTCTCGGGCTGCGAACTGCAACCTTGCAGGAATCTCCCAGGTTCCCGGCCCAACGAAAGCCCCCAGACCCAAATGGAGAGGGGCTGCTTGGGGGCCCCCTGGGGGCCCTTCAGGCCAGCTAGGTCTTTGGGTCCTGGCTCCTTCGCTTTGGGAGCTGTTGCTGCAGTTGGGCATGTTGGCCGGAGAGTGCTTCTCGGGCTGCGAACTGCAGCCTTGCAGGAATCTCCCAGGTTCCCGGCCCAACGAAAGCCCCCAGACCCAAATTGAGAGGGGCTGCTTGGGGACCCCCTGGGGGCACTTCAGGCCAGCTAGGTCTTTGGGTCCTGGCTCCTTCGCTTTGGGAGCTGTTGCTGCAGTTGGGCATGTTGGCCGGAGAGTGCTTCTCGGGCCGCGAACTGTAACCTTGCAGGATTCTCCCAGGTTCCCGGCCCAACGAAAGCCCCCAGACCCAAATGGAGAGGGGCTGCTTGGGGGCCCCCTGGGGGCCCTTCAGGCCAGCTAGGTCTTTGGGTCCTGGCTCCTTCGCTTTGGGAGCTGTTGCTGCAGTTGGGCATGCTGGCCGGAGAGTGCTTCTCGGGCCGCGAAGTGCAACCTTGCAGGAATTTCCCAGGTTCCCGGCCCAACGAAAGCCCCCAGACCCAAATTGAGAGGGGCTGCTTGGTGGCCCCCTGGGGGCCCTTCAGGCCAGCTAGGTCTTTGTGTCCTGGCTCCTTCGCTTTGGGAGCTGTTGCTGCAGTTGGGCATTTTGGCCAGAGAGTGCTTCTCGGGCCGCGAACTGCAACCTTGCATGAATCTCCCAGTTTCCCCGCCCAACGAAAGCCCCCAGACCCAAATGGAGAGGGGCTGCTTGGGGACCCCCTGGGGGCCCTTCAGGCCAGCTAGGTCTTTGGGTCCTGGCTCCTTCGCTTTGGGAGCTGTTGCTGCAGTTGGGCATGTTGGCCGGAGAGTGCTTCTCGGGCCGCGAACTGTAACCTTGCAGGATTCTCCCAGGTTCCCGGCCCAACGAAAGCCCCCAGACCCAAATGGAGAGGGGCTGCTTGGGGGCCCCCTGGGGGCCCTTCAGGCCAGCTAGGTCTTTGGGTCCTGGCTCCTTCGCTTTGGGAGCTGTTGCTGCAGTTGGGCATGTCGGCTGGAGAGTGCTTCTCGGGCCGCGAACTGCAACCTTGCAGGAATCTCTCAGGTTCCATGCCCAACGAAAGCCCCCAGACCCAAATGGAGAGGGGCTGCTTGGGGGCCCCCTGGGGGCCCTTCAGGCCAGCTAGGTCTTTGGGTCCTGGCTCCTTCGCTTTGGGAGCTGTTGCTGCAGTTGGGCATGTTGGCCGGAGAGTGCTTCTCGGGCCGCGAACTGCAACCTCGCAGGAATCTCCCAGGTTCCCGGCCCAACGAAAGCCCCCAGACCCAAATGGAGAGGGCTGCTTGGGGGCCCCCTGGGGGCCCTTCAGGCCAGCTAGGTCTTTGGGTCCTGGCTCCTTCGCTTTGGGAGCTGTTGCTGCAGTTGGGCATGTTGGCCGGAGAGTGCTTCTCGGGCTGCGAACTGCAACCTTGCAGGAATCTCCCAGGTTCCCGGCCCAACGAAAGCCCCCAGACCCAAATGGAGAGG
This sequence comes from Gallinula chloropus, assembly GCF_964237585.1. Taxonomy (NCBI): domain Eukaryota; kingdom Metazoa; phylum Chordata; class Aves; order Gruiformes; family Rallidae; genus Gallinula; species Gallinula chloropus. Next base: position 108,799 of record NW_028168153.1, on the reverse strand, counting down.
GGCTGCTTGGGGGCCCCCTGGGGGCCCTTCAGGCCAGCTAGGTCTTTGGGTCCTGGCTCCTTCGCTTTGGGAGCTGTTGCTGCAGTTGGGCATGTTGGGCGGAGAGTGCTTCTCGGGCCGCGAACTGCAGCCTTGCAGGAATCTCCCAGGTTCCCGGCCCAACGAAAGCCCCCAGACCCAAATTGAGAGGGGCTGCTTGGGGACCCCCTGGGGGCACTTCAGGCCAGCTAGGTCTTTGGGTCCTGGCTCCTTCGCTTTGGGAGCTGTTGCTGCAGTTGGGCATGTTGGCCGGAGAGTGCTTCTCCGGCCGCGAACTGTAACTTGCAGGTACCTCTCAGGTATACATGCCCAACGAAAGCCCCCAGACCCAAATTGAGAGGGGCTGCTTGGGGGCCCCCTGGGGGCCCTTCAGGCCAGCTAGGTCTTTGGGTCCTGGCTCCTTCGCTTTGGGAGCTGTTGCTGCAGTTGGGCATGTTGGCCGGAGAGTGCTTCTCGGGCCGCGAACTGCAACCTTGCATGAATCTCCCAGGTTCCCAGCCCAACGAAAGCCCCCAGACCCAAATTGAGAGGGGCTGCTTTGGGGCCCCCTGGGGGCACTTCAGGCCAGCTAGGTCTTTGGGTCCTGGCTCCTTCGCTTTGGGAGCTGTTGCTGCAGTTGGGCATGTTGGCTGGAGAGTGCTTCTCGGGCCGCGAACTGTAACCTTGCAGGTACCTCCCAGGTATACATGCCCAACGAAAGCCCCCAGACCCAAATGGAGAGGGGCTGCTTGGGGGCCCCCTGGGGGCCCTTCAGGCCAGCTAGGTCTTTGGGTCCTGGCTCCTTCGCTTTGGGAGCTGTTGCTGCAGTTGGGCATGCTGGCCGGAGAGTGCTTCTCCGGCCGCGAACTGCAACCTTGCAGGATTCTCCCAGGTTCCCGGCCCAACGAAAGCCCCCAGACCCAAATGGAGAGGGGCTGCTTGGGGGTCCCCTGGGGGCCCTTCAGGCCAGCTAGGTCTTTGGGTCCTGGCTCCTTCGCTTTGGGAGCTGTTGCTGCAGTTGGGCATGTTGGCCGGAGAGTGCTTCTCCGGCCGCGAACTGCAACCTTGCAGGAATCTCCCAGGTTCCCGGCCCAACGAAAGCCCCCAGACCCAAATGGAGAGGGGCTGCTTGGGGGCCCCCTGGGGGCCCTTCAGGCCAGCTAGGTCTTTGGGTCCTGGCTCCTTCGCTTTGGGAGCTGTTGCTGCAGTTGGGCATGTTGGGCGGAGAGTGCTTCTCGGGCCGCGAATTGTAACCTTGCAGGTACCTCCCAGGTATACATGCCCAACGAAAGCCCCCAGACCCAAATTGAGAGGGGCTGCTTGGGGGCCCCCTGGGGGCCCTTCAGGCCAGCTAGGTCTTTGGGTCCTGGCTCCTTCGCTTTGGGAGCTGTTGCTGCAGTTGGGCATGTTGGCCGGAGAGTGCTTCTCGGGCCGCGAACTGCAACCTCGCAGGAATTTCCCAGGTTCCCGGCCCAACGAAAGCCCCCAGACCCAAATTGAGAGGGGCTGCTTGGGGGCCCCCTGGGGGCCCTTCAGGCCAGCTAGGTCTTTGGGTCCTGGCTCCTTCGCTTTGGGAGCTGTTGCTGCAGTTGGGCATGTTGGCCGGAGAGTGCTTCTCGGGCCGCGAACTGCAACCTTGCAGGTACCTCTCAGGTATCAATGCCCAACGAAAGCCCCCAGACCCAAATTGAGAGGGGCTGCTTGGTGGCCCCCTGGGGGCCCTTCAGGCCAGCTAGGTCTTTGGGTCCTGGCTCCTTCGCTTTGGGAGCTGTTGCTGCAGTTGGGCATGTTGGCCGGAGAGTGCTTCTCGGGCCGCGAACTGCAACCTTGTATGAATCTCCCAGTTTCCCCGCCCAACGAAAGCCCCCAGACCCAAATGGTTAGGGGGTGCTTGGGGACCCCCTGGGGGCCCTTCAGGCCAGCTAGGTCTTTGGGTCCTGGCTCCTTCGCTTTGGGAGCTGTTGCTGCAGTTGGGCATGTTGGCCGGAGTGCTTCTCGGGCCGCGAACTGTAACCTTGCAGGAATCTCCCAGGTATACATGCCCAACGAAAGCCCCCAGACCCAAATGGAGAGGGGCTGCTTGGGGGCCCCCTGGGGGCCCTTCAGGCCAGCTAGGTCTTTGGGTCCTGGCTCCTTCGCTTTGGGAGCTGTTGCTGCAGTTGGGCATGTTGGCCGGAGAGTGCTTCTCGGGCCGCGAACTGTAACTTGCAGGTACCTCTCAGGTATACATGCCCAACGAAAGCCCCCAGACCCAAATGGAGAGGGGCTGCTTGGGGGCCTTCTGGGGGCCCTTCAGGACAGCTAGGTCTTTGGGTCCTGGCTCCTTCGCTTTGGGAGCTGTTGCTGGATATTGGGCATGTTGGCCGGAGAGTGCTTCTCGGGCCGCGAACTGCAACCTTGCTGGTATCTCCCAGGTTCTCAGCCTAAAGAAAGCCCCCAGACCCAAATTGAGAGGGGCTGCTTGGGGGCCCCATGGGGGCCCTTCAGGCCAGCTAGGTCTTTGGGTCCTGGCTCCTTCGCTTTGGGAGCTGTTGCTGCAGTTGGGCATGTTGGCCGGAGAGTGCTTCTCGGGCCGCGAACTGCAACCTTGCATGAATCTCCCAGGTTCCCAGCCCAACGAAAGCCCCCAGACCCAAATTGAGAGGGGCTGCTTGGGGGCCCCCTGGGGGCCCTTCAGGCCACCTAGGTCTTTGGGTCCTGGCTCCTTCGCTTTGGGAGCTGTTGCTGCAGTTGGGCATGTTGGCCGGAGAGTGCTTCTCGGGCCGCGAACTGTAACCTTGCAGGTACCTCCCAGGTATACATGCCCAACGAAAGCCCCCAGACCCAAATGGAGAGGGGCTGCTTGGGGGCCCCCTGGGGGCCCTTCAGGCCAGCTAGGTCTTTGGGTCCTGGCTCCTTCGCTTTGGGAGCTGTTGCTGTAGTTGGGCATGCTGGCCGGAGAGTGCTTCTCGGGCCGCGAACTGCAACCTTGCAGGATTCTCCCAGGTTCCCGGCCCAACGAAAGCCCCCAGACCCAAATGGAGAGGGGCTGCTTGGGGGTCCCCTGGGGGCCCTTCAGGCCAGCTAGGTCTTTGGGTCCTGGCTCCTTCGCTTTGGGAGCTGTTGCTGCAGTTGGGCATGTTGGCCGGAGAGTGCTTCTCCGGCCGCGAACTGCAACCTTGCAGGAATCTCCCAGGTTCCCGGCCCAACGAAAGCCCCCAGACCCAAATGGAGAGGGGCTGCTTGGGGGCCCCCTGGGGGCCCTTCAGGCCAGCTAGGTCTTTGGGTCCTGGCTCCTTCGCTTTGGGAGCTGTTGCTGCAGTTGGGCATGTTGGGCGGAGAGTGCTTCTCGGGCCGCGAACTGCAACCTTGCATGAATCTCCCAGGTTCCCCGCCCAACGAAAGCCCCCAGACCCAAATTGAGAGGGGCTGCTTGGGGACCCCCTGGGGGCACTTCAGGCCAGATAGGTCTTTGGGTCCTGGCTCCTTCGCTTTGGGAGCTGTTGCTGCAGTTGGGCATGTTGGCCGGAGAGTGCTTCTCGGGCCGCGAACTGTAACCTTGCAGGTACCTCCCAGGTATACATGCCCAAGGAAAGCCCCCAGACCCAAATTGAGAGGGGCTGCTTGGGGGCCCCCTGGGGGCCCTTCAGGCCATCTAGGTCTTTGGGTCCTGGCTCCTTCGGTTTGGGAGCTGTTGCTGCAGTTGGGCATGCTGGCCGGAGAGTGCTTCTCCGGCCGCGAACTGCAACCTTGCAGGTACCTCCCAGGTTCCCGGCCCAACTAAAGCCCCCAGACCCAAATGGACAGGAGCTCCTTGGGGGCCCCATGGGGGCCCTTCAGGCCAGCTAGGTCTTTGGGTCCTGGCTCCTTCGCTTTGGGAGCTGTTGCTGCAGTTGGGCATGTTGGCCGGAGAGTGCTTCTCGGGCCGCTAACTGCAACCTCGCAGGAATCTCCCAGGTTCCCAGCCCAACGAAAGCCCCAGACCCAAATGGAGAGGGGCTGCTTGGGGGCCCCCTGGGGGCCCTTCAGGCCAGCTAGGTCTTTGGGTCCTGGCTCCTTCGCTTTGGGAGCTGTTGCTGCAGTTGGGCATGTTGGCCGGAGAGTGCTTCTCGGGCCGCGAACTGCAACCTTGCAGTAATCTCCCAGGTTCCCGGCCCAACGAAAGCCCCCAGACCCAAATGGAGAGGGGCTGCTTGGGGGCCCCCTGGGGGCCCTTCAGGCCAGCTAGGTCTTTGGGTCCTGGCTCCTTCGGTTTGGGAGCTGTTGCTGCAGTTGGGCATGTTGGCCGGAGAGTGCTTCTCGGGCCGCGAACTGCAACCTTGCAGGATTCTCCCAGGTTCCCGGCCCAACGAAAGCCCCCAGACCCAAATGGAGAGGGGCTGCTTGGGGCCCCCCTGGGGGCCCTTCAGGCCAGCTAGGTCTTTGGGTCCTGGCTCCTTCGCTTTGGGAGCTGTTGCTGCAGTTGGGCATGTTGGACGGAGAGTGCTTCTCGGGCCGCGAACTGCAACCTTGCAGGAATCTCCCAGGTTCCATGCCCAACGAAAGCCCCCAGACCCAAATGGAGAGGGGCTGCTTGGGGGCCCCCTGGGGGCCCTTCAGGCCAGCTAGGTCTTTGGGTCCTGGCTCCTTCGCTTTGGGAGCTGTTGCTGCAGTTGGGCATGTTGGCCGGAGAGTGCTTCTCGGGCCGCGAACTGCAACCTTGCAGGAATTTCCAAGGTTCCCGGCCCAACGAAAGCCCCCAGACACAAATTGAGAGGGGCTCCTTGGGGGCCCCATGGGGGCCCTTCAGGCCAGCTAGGTCTTTGTGTCCTGGCTCCTTCGCTTTGGGAGCTGTTGCTGCAGTTGGGCATGTTGGCCGGAGAGTGCTTCTCCGGCCGCGAACTGCAACCTTGCAGGTACCTCTCAGGTATCAATGCCCAACGAAAGCCCCCAGACCCAAATTGAGAGGGGCTGCTTGGTGGCCCCCTGGGGGCCCTTCAGGCCAGCTAGGTCTTTGTGTCCTGGCTCCTTCGCTTTGGGAGCTGTTGCTGCAGTTGGGCATGTTGGCCAGAGAGTGCTTCTCTGGCCGCGAACTGCAACCTTGCATGAATCTCCCAGTTTCCCCGCCCAACGAAAGCCCCCAGACCCAAATGGAGAGGGGCTGCTTGGGGACCCCCTGGGGGCCCTTCAGGCCAGCTAGGTCTTTGGGTCCTGGCTCCTTCGCTTTGGGAGCTGTTGCTGCAGTTGGGCATGTTGGCCGGAGAGTGCTTCTCGGGCCGCGAACTGTAACCTTGCAGGAATCTCCCAGGTATACATGCCCAACGAAAGCCCCCAGACCCAAATGGAGAGGGGCTGCTTGGGGGCCCCCTGGGGGCCCTTCAGGCCAGCTAGGTCTTTGGGTCCTGGCTCCTTCGCTTTGGGAGCTGTTGCTGCAGTTGGGCATGCTGGCCGGAGAGTGCTTCTCCGGCCGCGAACTGCAACCTTGCAGGATTCTCCCAGGTTCCCGGCCCAACGAAAGCCCCCAGACCCAAATGGAGAGGAGCTCCTTGGGTGCCCCATGGGGGCCCTTCAGGCCAGCTAGGTCTTTGTGTCCTGGCTCCTTCGCTTTGGGAGCTGTTGCTGCAGTTGGGCATGTTGGCCGGAGAGTGCTTCTCGGGCCGCGAACTGCAACCTCGCAGGATTCTCCCAGGTTCCCGGCCCAATGAAAGCCCCCAGACCCAAATGGAGAGGGGCTGCTTGGGGGCCCCCTGGGGGCCCTTCAGGCCAGCTAGGTCTTTGGGTCCTGGCTCCTTCGCTTTGGGAGCTGTTGCTGCAGTTGGGCATGTTGGCCGGAGAGTGCTTCTCGGGCCGCGAACTGCAACCTTGCAGGATTCTCCCAGGTTCCCGGCCCAACGAAAGCCCCCAGACCCAAATGGAGAGGGGCTGCTTGGGGGCCCCCTGGGGGCCCTTCAGGCCAGCTAGGTCTTTGGGTCCTGGCTCCTTCGCTTTGGGAGCTGTTGCTGCAGTTGGGCATGTTGGACGGAGAGTGCTTCTCGGGCCGCGAACTGCAACCTTGCAGGATTCTCCCAGGTTCCCGGCCCAACGAAAGCCCCCAGACCCAAATGGAGAGGGGCTGCTTGGGGGTCCCCTGGGGGCCCTTCAGGCCAGCTAGGTCTTTGGGTCCTGGCTCCTTCGCTTTGGGAGCTGTTGCTGCAGTTGGGCATGTTGGCCGGAGAGTGCTTCTCGGGCCGCGAACTGCAACCTCGCAGGAATCTCCCAGGTTCCCGGCCCAACGAAAGCCCCCAGACCCAAATGGAGAGGGCTGCTTGGGGGCCCCCTGGGGGCCCTTCAGGCCAGCTAGGTCTTTGGGTCCTGGCTCCTTCGCTTTGGGAGCTGTTGCTGCAGTTGGGCATGTTGGCCGGAGAGTGCTTCTCGGGCTGCGAACTGCAACCTTGCAGGAATCTCCCAGGTTCCCGGCCCAACGAAAGCCCCCAGACCCAAATGGAGAGGGGCTGCTTGGGGGCCCCCTGGGGGCCCTTCAGGCCAGCTAGGTCTTTGGGTCCTGGCTCCTTCGCTTTGGGAGCTGTTGCTGCAGTTGGGCATGTTGGCCGGAGAGTGCTTCTCGGGCTGCGAACTGCAGCCTTGCAGGAATCTCCCAGGTTCCCGGCCCAACGAAAGCCCCCAGACCCAAATTGAGAGGGGCTGCTTGGGGACCCCCTGGGGGCACTTCAGGCCAGCTAGGTCTTTGGGTCCTGGCTCCTTCGCTTTGGGAGCTGTTGCTGCAGTTGGGCATGTTGGCCGGAGAGTGCTTCTCGGGCCGCGAACTGTAACCTTGCAGGATTCTCCCAGGTTCCCGGCCCAACGAAAGCCCCCAGACCCAAATGGAGAGGGGCTGCTTGGGGGCCCCCTGGGGGCCCTTCAGGCCAGCTAGGTCTTTGGGTCCTGGCTCCTTCGGTTTGGGAGCTGTTGCTGCAGTTGGGCATGTTGGCCGGAGAGTGCTTCTCGGGCCGCGAACTGCAACCTCGCAGGAATCTCCCAGGTTCCCGGCCCAACGAAAGCCCCCAGACCCAAATGGAGAGGGGCTGCTTGGGGGCCCCCTGGGGGCCCTTCAGGCCAGCTAGGTCTTTGGGTCCTGGCTCCTTCGGTTTGGGAGCTGTTGCTGCAGTTGGGCATGTTGGCCGGAGAGTGCTTCTCGGGCTGCGAACTGCAACCTTGCAGGAATCTCCCAGGTTCCCGGCCCAACGAAAGCCCCCAGACCCAAATGGAGAGGGGCTGCTTGGGGGCCCCCTGGGGGCCCTTCAGGCCAGCTAGGTCTTTGGGTCCTGGCTCCTTCGCTTTGGGAGCTGTTGCTGCAGTTGGGCATGTTGGCCGGAGAGTGCTTCTCGGGCTGCGAACTGCAACCTTGCAGGAATCTCCCAGGTTCCCGGCCCAACGAAAGCCCCCAGACCCAAATGGAGAGGGGCTGCTTGGGGGCCCCCTGGGGGCCCTTCAGGCCAGCTAGGTCTTTGGGTCCTGGCTCCTTCGCTTTGGGAGCTGTTGCTGCAGTTGGGCATGTTGGCCGGAGAGTGCTTCTCCGGCCGCGAACTGCAACCACGCAGGAATCTCCCAGGTTCCATGCCCAACGAAAACCCCCAGACCCAAATGGAGAAGGGCTGCTTGGGGGGCCCCTGGGGGCACTTCAGGCCAGCTAGGTCTTTGGGTCCTGGCTCCTTCGGTTTGGGAGCTGTTGCTGCAGTTGGGCATGTTGGCCGGAGAGTGCTTCTCGGGCCGCGAACTGTAACTTGCAGGTACCTCTCAGGTATACATGCCCAACGAAAGCCCCCAGACCCAAATGGAGAGGGGCTGCTTGGGGGCCCCCTGGGGGCCCTTCAGGCCAGCTAGGTCTTTGGGTCCTGGCTCCTTCGCTTTGGGAGCTGTTGCTGGATATTGGGCATGTTGGCCGGAGAGTGCTTCTCGGGCCGCGAACTGCAACCTTGCTGGTATCTCCCAGGTTCTCAGCCTAAAGAAAGCCCCCAGACCCAAATTGAGAGGGGCTGCTTGGGGGCCCCCTGGGGGCCCTTCAGGCCAGCTAGGTCTTTGGCTCCTGGCTCCTTCGTTTTGGGAGCTGTTGCTGCAGTTGGGCATGTTGGCCGGAGAGTGCTTCTCGGGCCGCGAACTGCAACCTTGCATGAATCTCCCAGGTTCCCCGCCCAACGAAAGCCCCCAGACCCAAATGGAGAGGGGCTCCTTGGGGACCCCCTGGGGGCACTTCAGGCCAGCTAGGTCTTTGGGTCCTGGCTCCTTCGCTTTGGGAGCTGTTGCTGCAGTTGGGCATGTTGGACGGAGAGTGCTTCTCGGGCCGCGAACTGTAACCTTGCAGGAATCTCCCAGGTATACATGCCCAACGAAAGCCCCCAGACCCAAATTGAGAGGGGCTGCTTGGGGGCCCCCTGGGGGCCCTTCAGGCCAGCTAGGTCTTTGGGTCCTGGCTCCTTCGCTTTGGGAGCTGTTGCTGCAGTTGGGCATGCTGGCCGGAGAGTGCTTCTCCGGCCGCGAACTGCAACCTTGCAGGAATCTCCCAGGTTCCCGGCCCAACTAAAGCCCCCAGACCCAAATGGAGAGGAGCTCCTTGGGGGCCCCCTGGGGGCCCTTCAGGCCAGCTAGGTCTTTGGGTCCTGGCTCCTTCGCTTTGGGAGCTGTTGCTGCAGTTGGGCATGTTGGCCGGAGAGTGCTTCTCGGGCCGCGAACTGCAACCTCGCAGGAATCTCCCAGGTTCCCAGCCCAACGAAAGCCCCCAGACCCAAATTGAGATGGGCTGCTTGGGGGCCCCCTGGGGGCCCTTCAGGCCAGCTAGGTCTTTGGGTCCTGGCTCCTTCGCTTTGGGAGCTGTTGCTGCAGTTGGGCATGTTGGCCGGAGAGTGCTTCTCGGGCCGCGAACTGCAACCTTGCAGGATTCTCCCAGGTTCCCGGCCCAACGAAAGCCCCCAGACCCAAATGGAGAGGGGCTGCTTGGGGGCCCCCTGGGGGCCCTTCAGGCCAGCTAGGTCTTTGGGTCCTGGCTCCTTCGCTTTGGGAGCTGTTGCTGCAGTTGGGCATGTTGGCCGGAGAGTGCTTCTCGGGCTGCGAACTGCAGCCTTGCAGGAATCTCCCAGGTTCCCGGCCCAACGAAAGCCCCCAGACCCAAATTGAGAGGGGCTGCTTGGGGACCCCCTGGGGGCACTTCAGGCCAGCTAGGTCTTTGGGTCCTGGCTCCTTCGCTTTGGGAGCTGTTGCTGCAGTTGGGCATGTTGGCCGGAGAGTGCTTCTCGGGCCGCGAACTGTAACCTTGCAGGATTCTCCCAGGTTCCCGGCCCAACGAAAGCCCCCAGACCCAAATGGAGAGGGGCTGCTTGGGGGCCCCCTGGGGGCCCTTCAGGCCAGCTAGGTCTTTGGGTCCTGGCTCCTTCGGTTTGGGAGCTGTTGCTGCAGTTGGGCATGTTGGCCGGAGAGTGCTTCTCGGGCCGCGAACTGCAACCTCGCAGGAATCTCCCAGGTTCCCGGCCCAACGAAAGCCCCCAGACCCAAATGGAGAGGGGCTGCTTGGGGGCCCCCTGGGGGCCCTTCAGGCCAGCTAGGTCTTTGGGTCCTGGCTCCTTCGCTTTGGGAGCTGTTGCTGCAGTTGGGCATGTTGGCCGGAGAGTGCTTCTCGGGCTGCGAACTGCAACCTTGCAGGAATCTCCCAGGTTCCCGGCCCAACGAAAGCCCCCAGACCCAAATGGAGAGGGGCTGCTTGGGGGCCCCCTGGGGGCCCTTCAGGCCAGCTAGGTCTTTGGGTCCTGGCTCCTTCGCTTTGGGAGCTGTTGCTGCAGTTGGGCATGTTGGCCGGAGAGTGCTTCTCGGGCTGCGAACTGCAGCCTTGCAGGAATCTCCCAGGTTCCCGGCCCAACGAAAGCCCCCAGACCCAAATTGAGAGGGGCTGCTTGGGGACCCCCTGGGGGCACTTCAGGCCAGCTAGGTCTTTGGGTCCTGGCTCCTTCGCTTTGGGAGCTGTTGCTGCAGTTGGGCATGTTGGCCGGAGAGTGCTTCTCGGGCCGCGAACTGTAACCTTGCAGGAATCTCCCAGGTTCCCAGCCCAACGAAAGCCCCCAGACCCAAATTGAGAGGGGCTGCTTGGGGCCCCACTGGGGGCCCTTCAGGCCAGCTAGGTCTTTGGGTCCTGGCTCCTTCGCTTTGGGAGCTGTTGCTGCAGTTGGGCATGTTGGCCGGAGAGTGCTTCTCCGGCCGCGAACTGCAACCACGCAGGAATCTCCCAGGTTCCATGCCCAACGAAAACCCCCAGACCCAAATGGAGAAGGGCTGCTTGGGGGGCCCCTGGGGGCACTTCAGGCCAGCTAGGTCTTTGGGTCCTGGCTCCTTCGGTTTGGGAGCTGTTGCTGCAGTTGGGCATGTTGGCCGGAGAGTGCTTCTAGGGCCGCGAACTGTAACTTGCAGGTACCTCTCAGGTATACATGCCCAACGAAAGCCCCCAGACCCAAATGGAGAGGGGCTGCTTGGGGGCCCCCTGGGGGCCCTTCAGGCCAGCTAGGTCTTTGGGTCCTGGCTCCTTCGCTTTGGGAGCTGTTGCTGGATATTGGGCATGTTGGCCGGAGAGTGCTTCTCGGGCCGCGAACTGCAACCTTGCTGGTATCTCCCAGGTTCTCAGCCTAAAGAAAGCCCCCAGACCCAAATTGAGAGGGGCTGCTTGGGGGCCCCCTGGGGGCCCTTCAGGCCAGCTAGGTCTTTGGCTCCTGGCTCCTTCGTTTTGGGAGCTGTTGCTGCAGTTGGGCATGTTGGCCGGAGAGTGCTTCTCGGGCCGCGAACTGCAACCTTGCATGAATCTCCCAGGTTCCCCGCCCAACGAAAGCCCCCAGACCCAAATGGAGAGGGGCTCCTTGGGGACCCCCTGGGGGCACTTCAGGCCAGCTAGGTCTTTGGGTCCTGGCTCCTTCGCTTTGGGAGCTGTTGCTGCAGTTGGGCATGTTGGCCGGAGAGTGCTTCTCGGGCCGCGAACTGTAACCTTGCAGGAATCTCCCAGGTATACATGCCCAACGAAAGCCCCCAGACCCAAATTGAGAGGGGCTGCTTGGGGGCCCCCTGGGGGCCCTTCAGGCCAGCTAGGTCTTTGGGTCCTGGCTCCTTCGCTTTGGGAGCTGTTGCTGCAGTTGGGCATGCTGGCCGGAGAGTGCTTCTCCGGCCGCGAACTGCAACCTTGCAGGAATCTCCCAGGTTCCCGGCCCAACTAAAGCCCCCAGACCCAAATGGAGAGGAGCTCCTTGGGGGCCCCCTGGGGGCCCTTCAGGCCAGCTAGGTCTTTGGGTCCTGGCTCCTTCGCTTTGGGAGCTGTTGCTGCAGTTGGGCATGTTGGCCGGAGAGTGCTTCTCGGGCCGCGAACTGCAACCTCGCAGGAATCTCCCAGGTTCCCAGCCCAACGAAAGCCCCCAGACCCAAATTGAGATGGGCTGCTTGGGGGCCCCCTGGGGGCCCTTCAGGCCAGCTAGGTCTTTGGGTCCTGGCTCCTTCGCTTTGGGAGCTGTTGCTGCAGTTGGGCATGTTGGCCGGAGAGTGCTTCTCGGGCCGCGAACTGCAACCTTGCAGGATTCTCCCAGGTTCCCGGCCCAACGAAAGCCCCCTGGCCCAAATGGAGAGGGGCTGCTTGGGGGCCCCCTGGGGGCCCTTCAGGCCAGCTAGGTCTTTGGGTCCTGGCTCCTTCGGTTTGGGAGCTGTTGCTGCAGTTGGGCATGTTGGCCGGAGAGTGCTTCTCGGGCCGCGAACTGCAACCTTGCAGGATTCTCCCAGGTTCCCGGCCCAACGAAAGCCCCCAGACCCAAATGGAGAGGGGCTGCTTGGGGCCCCCCTGGGGGCCCTTCAGGCCAGCTAGGTCTTTGGGTCCTGGCTCCTTCGCTTTAGGAGCTGTTGCTGCAGTTGGGCATGTTGGCCGGAGAGTGCTTCTCGGGCCGCGAACTGCAACCTTGCAGGAATCTCCCAGGTTCCATGCCCAACGAAAGCCCCCAGACCCAAATTGAGAGGGGCTGCTTGGGGGCCCCCTGGGGGCCCTTCAGGCCAGCTAGGTCTTTGGGTCCTGGCTCCTTCGCTTTGGGAGCTGTTGCTGCAGTTGGGCATGTTGGCCGGAGAGTGCTTCTCGGACCGCGAACTGCAACCTTGCAGGAATCTCCCAGGTTCCCGGCCCAACGAAAGCCCCCAGACCCAAATTGAGAGGGGCTCCTTGGGGGCCCCATGGGGGCCCTTCAGGCCAGCTAGGTCTTTGGGTCCTGGCTCCTTCGGTTTGGGAGCTGTTGCTGCAGTTGAGCATGTTGGCCGGAGAGTGCTTCTCGGGCCGCGAACTGTAACCTTGCAGGTACCTCTCAGGTATACATGCCCAACGAAAGCCCCCAGACCCAAATTGAGAGGGGCTGCTTGGGGGCCCCCTGGGGGCCCTTCAGGCCAGCTAGGTCTTTGGGTCCTGGCTCCTTCGCTTTGGGAGCTGTTGCTGCAGTTGGGCACGTTGGCCGGAGAGTGCTTCTCGGGCCGCGAACTGCAACCTTGCAGGTACATCCCAGGTTCCCCGCCCAACGAAAGCCCCCAGATTCAAATGGAGAGGGGCTGCTTGGGGGCCCCCTGGGGGCCCTTCAGGCCAGCTAGGTCTTTGGGTCCTGGCTCCTTCGCTTTGGGAGCTGTTGCTGGATATTGAGCATGTTGGCCGGAGAGTGCTTCTCGGGCCTCGAACTGTAACTTGCATGTACGTCTCAGGTATACATGCCCAACGAAAGCCCCCAGACCCAAATGGAGAGCAGCTGCTTGGGGCCCCTTTGGGGGGCCTTCAAGCCAGCTAGGTCTTTGGGTCCTGGCTCCTTCGGTTTGGGAGCTTTTGCTGCAGTTGGGCATGTTGGCCGGAGAGTTCTTCTCGGGCCGCGAACTGCAACCTTGCAGGAATCTCCCAGGTTCCCGGCCCAACGAAAGCCCCCAGACCCAAATTGAGAGGGGCTGCTTGGGGCCCCCCTGGGGGCCCTTCAGGCCAGCTAGGTCTTTGGGTCCTGGCTCCTTCGGTTTGGGAGCTGTTGCTGCAGTTGGGCATGTTGGCCGGAGAGTGCTTCTCGGGCCGCGAACTGCAACCTTGCAGGAATCTCCCAGTTTCCCCGCCCAATGAAAGCCCCCAGACCCAAATGGAGAGGGGCTGCTTGGGGGCCCCCTGGGGGCCCTTCAGGCCAGCTAGGTCTTTGGGTCCTGGCTCCTTCGCTTTGGGAGCTGTTGCTGGATATTGGGCATGTTGGCCGGAGAGTGCTTCTCGGGCCGCGAACTGCAACCTTGCAGGTACCTCCCAAGTTCCCGGCCTAACGAAAACCCCCAGACCCAAATGGAGAGGGGCTGCTTGGGGGCCCCCTGGGGGCCCTTCAGGCCAGCTAGGTCTTTGGGTCTTGGCTCCTTCGCTTTGGGAGCTGTTGCTGCAGTTGGGCATGTTGGACGGAGAGTGCTTCTCGGGCCGCGAACTGCAAACTTGCAGGAATCTCCCAGGTTCCATGCCCAACGAAAGCCCCCAGACCCAAATGGAGAGGGGCTGCTTGGGGGCCCCCTGGGGGCCCTTCAGGCCAGCTAGGTCTTTGGGTCCTGGCTCCTTCGCTTTGGGAGCTGTTGCTGCAGTTGGGCATGTTGGCCGGAGAGTGCTTCTCGGGCCGCGAACTGCAACCTTGCAGGAATTTCCAAGGTTCCCGGCCCAACGAAAGCCCCCAGACACAAATTGAGAGGGGCTCCTTGGGGGCCCCCTGGGGGCCCTTCAGGCCAGCTAGGTCTTTGTGTCCTGGCTCCTTCGCTTTGGGAGCTGTTGCTGCAGTTGGGCATGTTGGCCGGAGAGTGCTTCTCCGGCCGCGAACTGCAACCTTGCAGGTACCTCTCAGGTATCAATGCCCAACGAAAGCCCCCAGACCCAAATTGAGAGGGGCTGCTTGGTGGCCCCCTGGGGGCCCTTCAGGCCAGCTAGGTCTTTGTGTCCTGGCTCCTTCGCTTTGGGAGCTGTTGCTGCAGTTGTGCATGTTGGCCAGAGAGTGCTTCTCTGGCCGCGAACTGCAACCTTGCATGAATCTCCCAGTTTCCCCGCCCAACGAAAGCCCCCAGACCCAAATGGAGAGGGGCTGCTTGGGGACCCCCTGGGGGCCCTTCAGGCCAGCTAGGTCTTTGGGTCCTGGCTCCTTCGCTTTGGGAGCTGTTGCTGCAGTTGGGCATGTTGGCCGGAGAGTGCTTCTCGGGCCGCGAACTGTAACCTTGCAGGAATCTCCCAGGTATACATGCCCAACGAAAGCCCCCAGACCCAAATGGAGAGGGGCTGCTTGGGGGCCCCCTGGGGGCCCTTCAGGCCAGCTAGGTCTTTGGGTCCTGGCTCCTTCGCTTTGGGAGCTGTTGCTGCAGTTGGGCATGTTGGCCGGAGAGTGCTTCTCGGGCCTCGAACTGTAACTTGCATGTACGTCTCAGGTATACATGCCCAACGAAAGCCCCCAGACCCAAATGGAGAGCAGCTGCTTGGGGCCCCTTTGGGGGGCCTTCAAGCCAGCTAGGTCTTTGGGTCCTGGCTCCTTCGGTTTGGGAGCTTTTGCTGCAGTTGGGCATGTTGGCCGGAGAGTTCTTCTCGGGCCGCGAACTGCAACCTTGCAGGAATCTCCCAGGTTCCCGGCCCAACGAAAGCCCCCAGACCCAAATTGAGAGGGGCTGCTTGGGGCCCCCCTGGGGGCCCTTCAGGCCAGCTAGGTCTTTGGGTCCTGGCTCCTTCGGTTTGGGAGCTGTTGCTGCAGTTGGGCATGTTGGCCGGAGAGTGCTTCTCGGGCCGCGAACTGCAACCTTGCAGGAATCTCCCAGGTTCCCCGCCCAATGAAAGCCCCCAGACCCAAATGGAGAGGGGCTGCTTGGGGGCCCCCTGGGGGCCCTTCAGGCCAGCTAGGTCTTTGGGTCCTGGCTCCTTCGCTTTGGGAGCTGTTGCTGGATATTGGGCATGTTGGCCGGAGAGTGCTTCTCGGGCCGCGAACTGCAACCTTGCAGGTACCTCCCAAGTTCCCGGCCTAACGAAAACCCCCAGACCCAAATGGAGAGGGGCTGCTTGGGGGCCCCCTGGGGGCCCTTCAGGCCAGCTAGGTCTTTGGGTCTTGGCTCCTTCGCTTTGGGAGCTGTTGCTGCAGTTGGGCATGTTGGACGGAGAGTGCTTCTCGGGCCGCGAACTGCAAACTTGCAGGAATCTCCCAGGTTCCATGCCCAACGAAAGCCCCCAGACCCAAATGGAGAGGGGCTGCTTGGGGGCCCCCTGGGGGCCCTTCAGGCCAGCTAGGTCTTTGGGTCCTGGCTCCTTCGCTTTGGGAGCTGTTGCTGCAGTTGGGCATGTTGGCCGGAGAGTGCTTCTCGGGCCGCGAACTGCAACCTTGCAGGAATTTCCAAGGTTCCCGGCCCAACGAAAGCCCCCAGACACAAATTGAGAGGGGCTCCTTGGGGGCCCCCTGGGGGCCCTTCAGGCCAGCTAGGTCTTTGTGTCCTGGCTCCTTCGCTTTGGGAGCTGTTGCTGCAGTTGGGCATGTTGGCCGGAGAGTGCTTCTCCGGCCGCGAACTGCAACCTTGCAGGTACCTCTCAGGTATCAATGCCCAACGAAAGCCCCCAGACCCAAATTGAGAGGGGCTGCTTGGTGGCCCCCTGGGGGCCCTTCAGGCCAGCTAGGTCTTTGTGTCCTGGCTCCTTCGCTTTGGGAGCTGTTGCTGCAGTTGTGCATGTTGGCCAGAGAGTGCTTCTCTGGCCGCGAACTGCAACCTTGCATGAATCTCCCAGTTTCCCCGCCCAACGAAAGCCCCCAGACCCAAATGGAGAGGGGCTGCTTGGGGACCCCCTGGGGGCCCTTCAGGCCAGCTAGGTCTTTGGGTCCTGGCTCCTTCGCTTTGGGAGCTGTTGCTGCAGTTGGGCATGTTGGCCGGAGAGTGCTTCTCGGGCCGCGAACTGTAACCTTGCAGGAATCTCCCAGGTATACATGCCCAACGAAAGCCCCCAGACCCAAATGGAGAGGGGCTGCTTGGGGGCCCCCTGGGGGCCCTTCAGGCCAGCTAGGTCTTTGGGTCCTGGCTCCTTCGCTTTGGGAGCTGTTGCTGCAGTTGGGCATGCTGGCCGGAGAGTGCTTCTCCGGCCGCGAACTGCAACCTTGCAGGATTCTCCCAGGTTCCCGGCCCAACGAAAGCCCCCAGACCCAAATGGAGAGGAGCTCCTTGGGTGCCCCATGGGGGCCCTTCAGGCCAGCTAGGTCTTTGGGTCCTGGCTCCTTCGCTTTGGGAGCTGTTGCTGCAGTTGGGCATGTTGGCCGGAGAGTGCTTCTCGGGCCGCGAACTGCAACCTCGCAGGATTCTCCCAGGTTCCCGGCCCAATGAAAGCCCCCAGACCCAAATGGAGAGGGGCTGCTTGGGGGCCCCCTGGGGGCCCTTCAGGCCAGCTAGGTCTTTGGGTCCTGGCTCCTTCGCTTTGGGAGCTGTTGCTGCAGTTGGTCATGTTGGCCGGAGAGTGCTTCTCGGGCCGCGAACTGCAACCTTGCAGGATTCTCCCAGGTTCCCGGCCCAACGAAAGCCCCCAGACCCAAATTGAGAGGGGCTGCTTGGGGCCCCCTGGAGGCCCTTCAGGCCAGCTAGGTCTTTGGGTCCTGGCTCCTTCGGTTTGGGAGCTGTTGCTGCATTTGGGCATGTTGGCCGGAGAGTGCTTCTCGGGCCGCGAACTGCAACCTTGCAGGTACCTCCCAGGTTCCCGGCCCAACGAAAACCCCCAGACCCAAATGGAGAAGGGGTGCTTGGGGGGCCCCTGGGGGCCCTTCAGGCCAGCTAGGTCTTTGGGTCCTGGCTCCTTCGCTTTGGGAGCTGTTGCTGCAGTTGGGCATGTTGGCCGGAGAGTGCTTCTCGGGCCGCGAACTGCAACCTTGCAGGAATCTCTCAGGTTCCATGCCCAACGAAAGCCCCCAGACCCAAATGGAGAGGGGCTGCTTGGGGGCCCCCTGGGGGCCCTTCAGGCCAGCTAGGTCTTTGGGTCCTGGCTCCTTCGGTTTGGGAGCTGTTGCTGCAGTTGGGCATGTTGGCCGGAGAGTGCTTCTCGGGCCGCGAACTGCAACCTCGCAGGAATCTCCCAGGTTCCCGGCCCAACGAAAGCCCCCAGACCCAAATTGAGAGGGGCTGCTTGGGGGCCCCCTGGGGGCCCTTCAGGCCAGCTAGGTCTTTGGGTCCTGGCTCCTTCGCTTTGGGAGCTGTTGCTGCAGTTGGGCATGTTGGCCGGAGAGTGCTTCTCGGGCCGCGAACTGCAACCTTGCAGGAATCTCCCAGGTTCCCGGCCCAACGAAAGCCCCCAGACCCAAATGGAGAGGGGCTGCTTGGTGGCCCCCTGGGGGCCCTTCAGGCCAGCTAGGTCTTTGGGTCCTGGCTCCTTCGCTTTGGGAGCTGTTGCTGCAGTTGGGCATGTTGGCCGGAGAGTGCTTCTCGGGCTGCGAACTGCAGCCTTGCAGGATTCTCCCAGGTTCCCGGCCCAACGAAAGCCCCCAGACCCAAATTGAGAGGGGCTGCTTGGGGACCCCCTGGGGGCACTTCAGGCCAGCTAGGTCTTTGGGTCCTGGCTCCTTCGCTTTGGGAGCTGTTGCTGCAGTTGGGCATGTTGGCCGGAGAGTGCTTCTCGGGCCGCGAACTGTAACCTTGCAGGATTCTCCCAGGTTCCCGGCCCAACGAAAGCCCCCAGACCCAAATTGAGAGGGGCTGCTTGGGGCCCCACTGGGGGCCCTTCAGGCCAGCTAGGTCTTTGGGTCCTGGCTCCTTCGCTTTGGGAGCTGTTGCTGCAGTTGGGCATGTTGGCCGGAGAGTGCTTCTCCGGCCGCGAACTGCAACCACGCAGGAACCTCCCAGGTTCCATGCCCAACGAAAACCCCCAGACCCAAATGGAGAAGGGCTGCTTGGGGGGCCCCTGGGGGCCCTTCAGGCCAGCTAGGTCTTTGGGTCCTGGCTCCTTCGCTTTGGGAGCTGTTGCTGCAGTTGGGCATGTTGGCCGGAGAGTGCTTCTCGGGCCGCGAACTGTAACTTGCAGGTACCTCTCAGGTATCCATGCCCAACGAAAGCCCCCAGACCCAAATGGAGAGGGGCTGCTTGGGGGCCCCCTGGGGGCCCTTCAGGCCAGCTAGGTCTTTGGGTCCTGGCTCCTTCGCTTTGGGAGCTGTTGCTGGATATTGGGCATGTTGGCCGGAGAGTGCTTCTCGGGCCGCGAACTGCAACCTTGCTGGTATCTCCCAGGTTCTCAGCCTAAAGAAAGCCCCCAGACCCAAATTGAGAGGGGCTGCTTGGGGGCCCCCTGGGGGCCCTTCAGGCCAGCTAGGTCTTTGGGTCCTGGCTCCTTCGGTTTGGGAGCTGTTGCTGCAGTTGGGCATGTTGGCCGGAGAGTGCTTCTCGGGCCGCGAACTGCAACCTTGCATGAATCTCCCAGGTTCCCCGCCCAACGAAAGCCCCCAGACCCAAATGGAGAGGGGCTCCTTGGGGACCCCCTGGGGGCACTTCAGGCCAGCTAGGTCTTTGGGTCCTGGCTCCTTCGCTTTGGGAGCTGTTGCTGCAGTTGGGCATGTTGGGCGGAGAGTGCTTCTCGGGCCGCGAACTGTAACCTTGCAGGTACCTCCCAGGTATACATGCCCAACGAAAGCCCCCAGACCCAAATGGAGAGGGGCTGCTTGGGGGCCCCCTGGGGGCCCTTCAGGCCATCTAGGTCTTTGGGTCCTGGCTCCTTCGCTTTGGGAGCTGTTGCTGCAGTTGGGCATGCTGGCCGGAGAGTGCTTCTCCGGCCGCGAACTGCAACCTTGCAGGAATCTCCCAGGTTCCATGCCCAACTAAAGCCCCCAGACCCAAATGGAGAGGGGCTGCTTTGGGGGCCCCATGGGGGCCCTTCAGGCCAGCTAGGTCTTTGGGTCCTGGCTCCTTCGCTTTGGGAGCTGTTGCTGCAGTTGGGCATGTTGGCCGGAGAGTGCTTCTCGGGCCGCGAACTGCAACCTCGCAGGAATCTCCCAGGTTCCCAGCCCAACGAAAGCCCCCAGACCCAAATGGAGAGGGGCTGCTTGGGGGCCCCCTGGGGGCCCTTCAGGCCAGCTAGGTCTTTGGGTCCTGGCTCCTTCGCTTTGGGAGCTGTTGCTGCAGTTGCACATGCTGGCCGGAGAGTGCTTCTCCGGCCGCGAACTGCAACCTTGCAGGTAGCTCCCAGGTTCCCGGCCCAACGAAAGCCCCCAGACCCAAATGGAGAGGAGCTCCTTGGGTGCCCCATGGGGGCCCTTCAGGCCAGCTAGGTCTTTGTGTCCTGGCTCCTTCGCTTTGGGAGCTGTTGCTGCAGTTGGGCATGTTGGGCGGAGAGTGCTTCTCGGGCTGCGAACTGCAACCTCGCAGGAATCTCCCAGGTTCCCGGCCCAACGAAAGCCCCCAGACCCAAATGGAGAGGGGCTGCTTTTGGGCCCCCTGGGGGCCCTTCAGGCCAGCTAGGTCTTTGGGTCCTGGCTCCTTCGCTTTGGGAGCTGTTGCTGCAGTTGGGCATGTTGGCCGGAGAGTGCTTCTCGGGCCGCGAACTGCAACCTTGCAGGATTCTCCCAGGTTCCCGGCCCAACGAAAGCCCCCAGACCCAAATTGAGAGGGGCTGCTTGGGGCCCCCCTGGGGGCCCTTCAGGCCAGCTAGGTCTTTGGGTCCTGGCTCCTTCGGTTTTGGAGCTGTTGCTGCAGTTGGGCATGTTGGCTGGAGAGTGCTTCTCGGGCCGCGAACTGCAACCTTGCAGGATTCTCCCAGGTTCCCGGCCCAACGAAAGCCCCCAGACCCAAATGGAGAGGGGCTGCTTGGGGGCCCCCTGGGGGCCCTTCAGGCCAGCTAGGTCTTTGGGTCCTGGCTCCTTCGCTTTGGGAGCTGTTGCTGCAGTTGTGCATGTCGGCTGGAGAGTGCTTCTCGGGCCGCGAACTGCAACCTTGCAGGAATCTCTCAGGTTCCATGCCCAACGAAAGCCCCCAGACCCAAATGGAGAGGGGCTGCTTGGGGGCCCCCTGGGGGCCCTTCAGGCCAGCTAGGTCTTTGGGTCCTGGCTCCTTCGGTTTGGGAGCTGTTGCTGCAGTTGGGCATGTTGGCCGGAGAGTGCTTCTCGGGCCGCGAACTGCAACCTCGCAGGAATCTCCCAGGTTCCCGGCCCAACGAAAGCCCCCAGACCCAAATGGAGAGGGGCTGCTTGGGGGCCCCCTGGGGGCCCTTCAGGCCAGCTAGGTCTTTGGGTCCTGGCTCCTTCGCTTTGGGAGCTGTTGCTGCAGTTGGGCATGTTGGCCGGAGAGTGCTTCTCGGGCTGCGAACTGCAACCTTGCAGGAATCTCCCAGGTTCCCGGCCCAACGAAAGCCCCCAGACCCAAATGGAGAGGGGCTGCTTGGGGGCCCCCTGGGGGCCCTTCAGGCCAGCTAGGTCTTTGGGTCCTGGCTCCTTCGCTTTGGGAGCTGTTGCTGCAGTTGGGCATGTTGGCCGGAGAGTGCTTCTCGGGCCGCGAACTGCAGCCTTGCAGGAATCTCCCAGGTTCCCGGCCCAACGAAAGCCCCCAGACCCAAATTGAGAGGGGCTGCTTGGGGACCCCCTGGGGGCACTTCAGGCCAGCTAGGTCTTTGGGTCCTGGCTCCTTCGCTTTGGGAGCTGTTGCTGCAGTTGGGCATGTTGGCCGGAGAGTGCTTCTCGGGCCGCGAACTGTAACCTTGCAGGATTCTCCCAGGTTCCCGGCCCAACGAAAGCCCCCAGACCCAAATTGAGAGGGGCTGCTTGGGGGCCCCCTGGGGGCCCTTCAGGCCAGCTAGGTCTTTGGGTCCTGGCTCCTTCGCTTTGGGAGCTGTTGCTACAGTTGGGCATGCTGGCCGGAGAGTGCTTCTCGGGCCGCGAACTGCAACCTTGCAGGAATTTCCCAGGTTCCCGGCCCAACGAAAGCCCCCAGACCCAAATTGAGAGGGGCTGCTTGGTGGCCCCCTGGGGGCCCTTCAGGCCAGCTAGGTCTTTGTGTCCTGGCTCCTTCGCTTTGGGAGCTGTTGCTGCAGTTGGGCATTTTGGCCAGAGAGTGCTTCTCGGGCCGCGAACTGCAACCTTGCATGAATCTCCCAGTTTCCCCGCCCAACGAAAGCCCCCAGACCCAAATGGAGAGGGGCTGCTTGGGGACCCCCTGGGGGCCCTTCAGGCCAGCTAGGTCTTTGGGTCCTGGCTCCTTCGCTTTGGGAGCTGTTGCTGCAGTTGGGCATGTTGGCCGGAGAGTGCTTCTCGGGCCGCGAACTGTAACCTTGCAGGATTCTCCCAGGTTCCCGGCCCAACGAAAGCCCCCAGACCCAAATGGAGAGGGGCTGCTTGGGGGCCCCCTGGGGGTCCTTCAGGCCAGCTAGGTCTTTGGGTCCTGGCTCCTTCGTTTTGGGAGCTGTTGCTGCAGTTGGGCATGTTGGCCGGAGAGTGCTTCTCGGGCCGCGAACTGCAACCTTGCATGAATCTCCCAGGTTCCCCGCCCAACGAAAGCCCCCAGACCCAAATGGAGAGGGGCTCCTTGGGGACCCCCTGGGGGCACTTCAGGCCAGCTAGGTCTTTGGGTCCTGGCTCCTTCGGTTTGGGAGCTGTTGCTGCAGTTGGGCATGTTGGCCGGAGAGTGCTTCTCGGGCCGCGAACTGTAACCTTGCAGGTACCTCCCAGGTATACATGCCCAACGAAAGCCCCCAGACCCAAATTGAGAGGGGCTGCTTGGGGGCCCCCTGGGGGCCCTTCAGGCCAGCTAGGTCTTTGGGTCCTGGCTCCTTCGCTTTGGGAGCTGTTGCTGCAGTTGGGCATGCTGGCCAGAGAGTGCTTCTCCGGCCGCGAACTGCAACCTCGCAGGAATCTCCCAGGTTCCATGCCCAACTAAAGCCCCCAGACCCAAATGGAGAGGGGCTGCTTGGGGGCCCCCTGGGGGCCCTTCAGGCCATCTAGGTCTTTGGGTCCTGGCTCCTTCGCTTTGGGAGCTGTTGCTGCAGTTGGGCATGCTGGCCGGAGAGTGCTTCTCCGGCCGCGAACTGCAACCTTGCAGGAATCTCCCAGGTTCCATGCCCAACTAAAGCCCCCAGACCCAAATGGAGAGGGGCTGCTTTGGGGGCCCCATGGGGGCCCTTCAGGCCAGCTAGGTCTTTGGGTCCTGGCTCCTTCGCTTTGGGAGCTGTTGCTGCAGTTGGGCATGTTGGCCGGAGAGTGCTTCTCGGGCCGCGAACTGCAACCTCGCAGGAATCTCCCAGGTTCCCAGCCCAACGAAAGCCCCCAGACCCAAATGGAGAGGGGCTGCTTGGGGGCCCCCTGGGGGCCCTTCAGGCCAGCTAGGTCTTTGGGTCCTGGCTCCTTCGCTTTGGGAGCTGTTGCTGCAGTTGCACATGCTGGCCGGAGAGTGCTTCTCCGGCCGCGAACTGCAACCTTGCAGGTAGCTCCCAGGTTCCCGGCCCAACGAAAGCCCCCAGACCCAAATGGAGAGGAGCTCCTTGGGTGCCCCATGGGGGCCCTTCAGGCCAGCTAGGTCTTTGGGTCCTGGCTCCTTTGCTTTGGGAGCTGTTGCTGCAGTTGGGCATGTTGGGCGGAGAGTGCTTCTCGGGCTGCGAACTGCAGCCTCGCAGGAATCTCCCAGGTTCCCGGCCCAACGAAAGCCCCCAGACCCAAATGGAGAGGGGCTGCTTGGGGGCCCCCTGGGGGCCCTTCAGGCCAGCTAGGTCTTTGGGTCCTGGCTCCTTCGCTTTGGGAGCTGTTGCTGCAGTTGGGCATGTTGGCCGGAGAGTGCTTCTCGGGCTGCGAACTGCAGCCTTGCAGGAATCTCCCAGGTTCCCGGCCCAACGAAAGCCCCCAGACCCAAATTGAGAGGGGCTGCTTGGGGACCCCCTGGGGGCACTTCAGGCCAGCTAGGTCTTTGGGTCCTGGCTCCTTCGCTTTGGGAGCTGTTGCTGCAGTTGGGCATGTTGGCCGGAGAGTGCTTCTCGGGCCGCGAACTGTAACCTTGCAGGATTCTCCCAGGTTCCCGGCCCAACGAAAGCCCCAAGACCCAAATTGAGAGGGGCTGCTTGGGGGCCCCCTGGGGGCCCTTCAGGCCAGCTAGGTCTTTGGGTCCTGGCTCCTTCGCTTTGGGAGCTGTTGCTACAGTTGGGCATGCTGGCCGGAGAGTGCTTCTCGGGCCGCGAACTGCAACCTTGCAGGAATTTCCCAGGTTCCCGGCCCAACGAAAGCCCCCAGACCCAAATTGAGAGGGGCTGCTTGGTGGCCCCCTGGGGGCCCTTCAGGCCAGCTAGGTCTTTGTGTCCTGGCTCCTTCGCTTTGGGAGCTGTTGCTGCAGTTGGGCATTTTGGCCAGAGAGTGCTTCTCGGGCCGCGAACTGCAACCTTGCATGAATCTCCCAGTTTCCCCGCCCAACGAAAGCCCCCAGACCCAAATGGAGAGGGGCTGCTTGGGGACCCCCTGGGGGCCCTTCAGGCCAGCTAGGTCTTTGGGTCCTGGCTCCTTCGCTTTGGGAGCTGTTGCTGCAGTTGGGCATGTTGGCCGGAGAGTGCTTCTCGGGCCGCGAACTGCAACCTTGCAGGAATCTCCCAAGTTCCATGCCCAACGAAAGCCCCCAGACCCAAATGGAGAGGGGCTCCTTGGGGACCCCCTGGGGGCACTTCAGGCCAGCTAGGTCTTTGGGTCCTGGCTCCTTCGCTTTGGGAGCTGTTGCTGCAGTTGGGCATGTTGGCCGGAGAGTGCTTCTCGGGCCGCGAACTGTAACCTTGCAGGTACCTCCCAGGTATACATGCCCAACGAAAGCCCCCAGACCCAAATTGAGAGGGGCTGCTTGGGGGCCCCCTGGGGGCCCTTCAGGCCATCTAGGTCTTTGGGTCCTGGCTCCTTCGCTTTGGGAGCTGTTGCTGCAGTTGGGCATGCTGGCCGGAGAGTGCTTCTCCGGCCGCGAACTGCAACCTCGCAGGAATCTCCCAGGTTCCATGCCCAACTAAAGCCCCCAGACCCAAATGGAGAGGGGCTGCTTTGGGGGCCCCATGGGGGCCCTTCAGGCCAGCTAGGTCTTTGGGTCCTGGCTCCTTCGCTTTGGGAGCTGTTGCTGCAGTTGGGCATGTTGGCCGGAGAGTGCTTCTCGGGCCGCGAACTGCAACCTCGCAGGAATCTCCCAGGTTCCCAGCCCAACGAAAGCCCCCAGACCCAAATGGAGAGGGGCTGCTTGGGGGCCCCCTGGGGGCCCTTCAGGCCAGCTAGGTCTTTGGGTCCTGGCTCCTTCGCTTTGGGAGCTGTTGCTGCAGTTGGACATGCTGGCCGGAGAGTGCTTCTCCGGCCGCGAACTGCAACCTTGCAGGTAGCTCCCAGGTTCCCGGCCCAACGAAAGCCCCCAGACCCAAATGGAGAGGAGCTCCTTGGGTGCCCCATGGGGGCCCTTCAGGCCAGCTAGGTCTTTGTGTCCTGGCTCCTTCGCTTTGGGAGCTGTTGCTGCAGTTGGTCATGTTGGGCGGAGAGTGCTTCTCGGGCTGCGAACTGCAACCTCGCAGGAATCTCCCAGGTTCCCGGCCCAACGAAAGCCCCCAGACCCAAATGGAGAGGGGCTGCTTTTGGGCCCCCTGGGGGCCCTTCAGGCCAGCTAGGTCTTTGGGTCCTGGCTCCTTCGCTTTGGGAGCTGTTGCTGCAGTTGGGCATGTTGGCCGGAGAGTGCTTCTCGGGCCGCGAACTGCAACCTTGCAGGATTCTCCCAGGTTCCCGGCCCAACGAAAGCCCCCAGACCCAAATTGAGAGGGGCTGCTTGGAGCCCCCCTGGGGGCCCTTCAGGCCAGCTAGGTCTTTGGGTCCTGGCTCCTTCGGTTTGGGAGCTGTTGCTGCAGTTGGGCATGTTGGCCGGAGAGTGCTTCTCGGGCCGCGAACTGCAACCTTGCAGGAATCTCCCAGGTTCCATGCCCAACGAAAGCCCCCAGACCCAAATGGAGAAGGGCTGCTTGGGGGCCCCCTGGGGGCCCTTCAGGCCAGCTAGGTCTTTGGGTCCTGGCTCCTTCGCTTTGGGAGCTGTTGCTGCAGTTGGGCATGCTGGCCGGAGAGTGCTTCTCGGGCCGCGAACTGCAACCTTGCAGGAATTTCCCAGGTTCCCGGCCCAACGAAAGCCCCCAGACCCAAATTGAGAGGGGCTGCTTGGTGGCCCCCTGGGGGCCCTTCAGGCCAGCTAGGTCTTTGTGTCCTGGCTCCTTCGCTTTGGGAGCTGTTGCTGCAGTTGGGCATTTTGGCCAGAGAGTGCTTCTCGGGCCGCGAACTGCAACCTTGCATGAATCTCCCAGTTTCCCCGCCCAACGAAAGCCCCCAGACCCAAATGGAGAGGGGCTGCTTGGGGACCCCCTGGGGGCCCTTCAGGCCAGCTAGGTCTTTGGGTCCTGGCTCCTTCGCTTTGGGAGCTGTTGCTGCAGTTGGGCATGTTGGCCGGAGAGTGCTTCTCGGGCCGCGAACTGTAACCTTGCAGGATTCTCCCAGGTTCCCGGCCCAACGAAAGCCCCCAGACCCAAATGGAGAGGGGCTGCTTGGGGGCCCCCTGGGGGCCCTTCAGGCCAGCTAGGTCTTTGGGTCCTGGCTCCTTCGCTTTGGGAGCTGTTGCTGCAGATGGGCATGTCGGCTGGAGAGTGCTTCTCGGGCCGCGAACTGCAACCTTGCAGGAATCTCTCAGGTTCCATGCCCAACGAAAGCCCCCAGACCCAAATGGAGAGGGGCTGCTTGGGGGCCCCCTGGGGGCCCTTCAGGCCAGCTAGGTCTTTGGGTCCTGGCTCCTTCGCTTTGGGAGCTGTTGCTGCAGTTGGGCATGTTGGCCGGAGAGTGCTTCTCGGGCCGCGAACTGCAACCTCGCAGGAATCTCCCAGGTTCCCGGCCCAACGAAAGCCCCCAGACCCAAATGGAGAGGGGCTGCTTGGGGGCCCCCTGGGGGCCCTTCAGGCCAGCTAGGTCTTTGGGTCCTGGCTCCTTCGCTTTGGGAGCTGTTGCTGCAGTTGGGCATGTTGGCCGGAGAGTGCTTCTCGGGCTGCGAACTGCAACCTTGCAGGAATCTCCCAAGTTCCCGGCCCAACGAAAGCCCCCAGACCCAAATGGAGAGGGGCTGCTTGGGGGCCCCCTGGGGGCCCTTCAGGCCAGCTAGGTCTTTGGGTCCTGGCTCCTTCGGTTTGGGAGCTGTTGCTGCAGTTGGGCATGTTGGCCGGAGAGTGCTTCTCGGGCTGCGAACTGCAGCCTTGCAGGAATCTCCCAGGTTCCCGGCCCAACGAAAGCCCCCAGACCCAAATTGAGAGGGGCTGCTTGGGGACCCCCTGGGGGCACTTCAGGCCAGCTAGGTCTTTGGGTCCTGGCTCCTTCGCTTTGGGAGCTGTTGCTGCAGTTGGGCATGTTGGCCGGAGAGTGCTTCTCGGGCCGCGAACTGTAACCTTGCAGGATTCTCCCAGGTTCCCGGCCCAACGAAAGCCCCCAGACCCAAATGGAGAGGGGCTGCTTGGGGGCCCCCTGGGGGCCCTTCAGGCCAGCTAGGTCTTTGGGTCCTGGCTCCTTCGCTTTGGGAGCTGTTGCTACAGTTGGGCATGCTGGCCGGAGAGTGCTTCTCGGGCCGCGAACTGCAACCTTGCAGGAATTTCCCAGGTTCCCGGCCCAACGAAAGCCCCCAGACCCAAATTGAGAGGGGCTGCTTGGTGGCCCCCTGGGGGCCCTTCAGGCCAGCTAGGTCTTTGTGTCCTGGCTCCTTCGCTTTGGGAGCTGTTGCTGCAGTTGGGCATTTTGGCCAGAGAGTGCTTCTCGGGCCGCGAACTGCAACCTTGCATGAATCTCCCAGTTTCCCCGCCCAACGAAAGCCCCCAGACCCAAATGGAGAGGGGCTGCTTGGGGACCCCCTGGGGGCCCTTCAGGCCAGCTAGGTCTTTGGGTCCTGGCTCCTTCGCTTTGGGAGCTGTTGCTGCAGTTGGGCATGTTGGCCGGAGAGTGCTTCTCGGGCCGCGAACTGTAACCTTGCAGGATTCTCCCAGGTTCCCGGCCCAACGAAAGCCCCCAGACCCAAATGGAGAGGGGCTGCTTGGGGGCCCCCTGGGGGCCCTTCAGGCCAGCTAGGTCTTTGGGTCCTGGCTCCTTCGTTTTGGGAGCTGTTGCTGCAGTTGGGCATGTTGGCCGGAGAGTGCTTCTCGGGCCGCGAACTGCAACCTTGCATGAATCTCCCAGGTTCCCCGCCCAACGAAAGCCCCCAGACCCAAATGGAGAGGGGCTCCTTGGGGACCCCCTGGGGGCACTTCAGGCCAGCTAGGTCTTTGGGTCCTGGCTCCTTCGCTTTGGGAGCTGTTGCTGCAGTTGGGCATGTTGGCCGGAGAGTGCTTCTCGGGCCGCGAACTGTAACCTTGCAGGTACCTCCCAGGTATACATGCCCAACGAAAGCCCCCAGACCCAAATTGAGAGGGGCTGCTTGGGGGCCCCCTGGGGGCCCTTCAGGCCATCTAGGTCTTTGGGTCCTGGCTCCTTCGCTTTGGGAGCTGTTGCTGCAGTTGGGCATGCTGGCCGGAGAGTGCTTCTCCGGCCGCGAACTGCAACCTCGCAGGAATCTCCCAGGTTCCATGCCCAACTAAAGCCCCCAGACCCAAATGGAGAGGGGCTGCTTTGGGGGCCCCATGGGGGCCCTTCAGGCCAGCTAGGTCTTTGGGTCCTGGCTCCTTCGCTTTGGGAGCTGTTGCTGCAGTTGGGCATGTTGGCCGGAGAGTGCTTCTCGGGCCGCGAACTGCAACCTCGCAGGAATCTCCCAGGTTCCCAGCCCAACGAAAGCCCCCAGACCCAAATGGAGAGGGGCTGCTTGGGGGCCCCCTGGGGGCCCTTCAGGCCAGCTAGGTCTTTGGGTCCTGGCTCCTTCGCTTTGGGAGCTGTTGCTGCAGTTGGACATGCTGGCCGGAGAGTGCTTCTCCGGCCGCGAACTGCAACCTTGCAGGTAGCTCCCAGGTTCCCGGCCCAACGAAAGCCCCCAGACCCAAATGGAGAGGAGCTCCTTGGGTGCCCCATGGGGGCCCTTCAGGCCAGCTAGGTCTTTGTGTCCTGGCTCCTTCGCTTTGGGAGCTGTTGCTGCAGTTGGGCATGTTGGGCGGAGAGTGTTTCTCGGGCTGCGAACTGCAACCTCGCAGGAATCTCCCAGGTTCCCGGCCCAACGAAAGCCCCCAGACCCAAATGGAGAGGGGCTGCTTTTGGGCCCCCTGGGGGCCCTTCAGGCCAGCTAGGTCTTTGGGTCCTGGCTCCTTCGCTTTGGGAGCTGTTGCTGCAGTTGGGCATGTTGGCCGGAGAGTGCTTCTCGGGCCGCGAACTGCAACCTTGCAGGATTCTCCCAGGTTCCCGGCCCAACGAAAGCCCCCAGACCCAAATTGAGAGGGGCTGCTTGGAGCCCCCCTGGGGGCCCTTCAGGCCAGCTAGGTCTTTGGGTCCTGGCTCCTTCGGTTTGGGAGCTGTTGCTGCAGTTGGGCATGTTGGCCGGAGAGTGCTTCTCGGGCCGCGAACTGCAACCTTGCAGGAATCTCCCAGGTTCCATGCCCAACGAAAGCCCCCAGACCCAAATGGAGAAGGGCTGCTTGGGGGCCCCCTGGGGGCCCTTCAGGCCAGCTAGGTCTTTGGGTCCTGGCTCCTTCGCTTTGGGAGCTGTTGCTGCAGTTGGGCATGCTGGCCGGAGAGTGCTTCTCGGGCCGCGAACTGCAACCTTGCAGGAATTTCCCAGGTTCCCGGCCCAACGAAAGCCCCCAGACCCAAATTGAGAGGGGCTGCTTGGTGGCCCCCTGGGGGCCCTTCAGGCCAGCTAGGTCTTTGTGTCCTGGCTCCTTCGCTTTGGGAGCTGTTGCTGCAGTTGGGCATTTTGGCCAGAGAGTGCTTCTCGGGCCGCGAACTGCAACCTTGCATGAATCTCCCAGTTTCCCCGCCCAACGAAAGCCCCCAGACCCAAATGGAGAGGGGCTGCTTGGGGGCCCCCTGGGGGCCCTTCAGGCCAGCTAGGTCTTTGGGTCCTGGCTCCTTCGCTTTGGGAGCTGTTGCTGCAGTTGGGCATGTTGGCCGGAGAGTGCTTCTCGGGCCGCGAACTGTAACCTTGCAGGATTCTCCCAGGTTCCCGGCCCAACGAAAGCCCCCAGACCCAAATGGAGAGGGGCTGCTTGGGGACCCCCTGGGGGCCCTTCAGGCCAGCTAGGTCTTTGGGTCCTGGCTCCTTCGCTTTGGGAGCTGTTGCTGCAGTTGGGCATGTCGGCTGGAGAGTGCTTCTCGGGCCGCGAACTGCAACCTTGCAGGAATCTCTCAGGTTCCATGCCCAACGAAAGCCCCCAGACCCAAATGGAGAGGGGCTGCTTGGGGGCCCCCTGGGGGCCCTTCAGGCCAGCTAGGTCTTTGGGTCCTGGCTCCTTCGGTTTGGGAGCTGTTGCTGCAGTTGGGCATGTTGGCCGGAGAGTGCTTCTCGGGCTGCGAACTGCAGCCTTGCAGGAATCTCCCAGGTTCCCGGCCCAACGAAAGCCCCCAGACCCAAATTGAGAGGGGCTGCTTGGGGACCCCCTGGGGGCACTTCAGGCCAGCTAGGTCTTTGGGTCCTGGCTCCTTCGCTTTGGGAGCTGTTGCTGCAGTTGGGCATGTTGGCCGGAGAGTGCTTCTCGGGCCGCGAACTGTAACCTTGCAGGATTCTCCCAGGTTCCCGGCCCAACGAAAGCCCCCAGACCCAAATGGAGAGGGGCTGCTTGGGGGCCCCCTGGGGGCCCTTCAGGCCAGCTAGGTCTTTGGGTCCTGGCTCCTTCGCTTTGGGAGCTGTTGCTGCAGTTGGGCATGCTGGCCGGAGAGTGCTTCTCGGGCCGCGAACTGCAACCTTGCAGGAATCTCCCAGGTTCCCGGCCCAACGAAAGCCCCCAGACCCAAATTGAGAGGGGCTGCTTGGTGGCCCCCTGGGGGCCCTTCAGGCCAGCTAGGTCTTTGTGTCCTGGCTCCTTCGCTTTGGGAGCTGTTGCTGCAGTTGGGCATTTTGGCCAGAGAGTGCTTCTCGGGCCGCGAACTGCAACCTTGCATGAATCTCCCAGTTTCCCCGCCCAACGAAAGCCCCCAGACCCAAATGGAGAGGGGCTGCTTGGGGACCCCCTGGGGGCCCTTCAGGCCAGCTAGGTCTTTGGGTCCTGGCTCCTTCGCTTTGGGAGCTGTTGCTGCAGTTGGGCATGTTGGCCGGAGAGTGCTTCTCGGGCCGCGAACTGTAACCTTGCAGGATTCTCCCAGGTTCCCGGCCCAACGAAAGCCCCCAGACCCAAATGGAGAGGGGCTGCTTGGTGGCCCCCTGGGGGCCCTTCAGGCCAGCTAGGTCTTTGGGTCCTGGCTCCTTCGCTTTGGGAGCTGTTGCTGCAGTTGGGCATGTCGGCTGGAGAGTGCTTCTCGGGCCGCGAACTGCAACCTTGCAGGAATCTCTCAGGTTCCATGCCCAACGAAAGCCCCCAGACCCAAATGGAGAGGGGCTGCTTGGGGGCCCCCTGGGGGCCCTTCAGGCCAGCTAGGTCTTTGGGTCCTGGCTCCTTCGGTTTGGGAGCTGTTGCTGCAGTTGGGCATGTTGGCCGGAGAGTGCTTCTCGGGCCGCGAACTGCAACCTCGCAGGAATCTCCCAGGTTCCCGGCCCAACGAAAGCCCCCAGACCCAAATGGAGAGGGGCTGCTTGGGGGCCCCCTGGGGGCCCTTCAGGCCAGCTAGGTCTTTGGGTCCTGGCTCCTTCGCTTTGGGAGCTGTTGCTGCAGTTGGGCATGTTGGCCGGAGAGTGCTTCTCGGGCTGCGAACTGCAACCTTGCAGGAATCTCCCAAGTTCCCGGCCCAACGAAAGCCCCCAGACCCAAATGGAGAGGGGCTGCTTGGGGGCCCCCTGGGGGCCCTTCAGGCCAGCTAGGTCTTTGTGTCCTGGCTCCTTCGCTTTGGGAGCTGTTGCTGCAGTTGGGCATTTTGGCCAGAGAGTGCTTCTCGGGCCGCGAACTGCAACCTTGCATGAATCTCCCAGTTTCCCCGCCCAACGAAAGCCCCCAGACCCAAATGGAGAGGGGCTGCTTGGGGACCCCCTGGGGGCCCTTCAGGCCAGCTAGGTCTTTGGGTCCTGGCTCCTTCGCTTTGGGAGCTGTTGCTGCAGTTGGGCATGTTGGCCAGAGAGTGCTTCTCGGGCCGCGAACTGTAACCTTGCAGGATTCTCCCAGGTTCCCGGCCCAACGAAAGCCCCCAGACCCAAATGGAGAGGGGCTGCTTGGGGGCCCCCTGGGGGCCCTTCAGGCCAGCTAGGTCTTTGGGTCCTGGCTCCTTCGCTTTGGGAGCTGTTGCTGCAGTTGGGCATGTCGGCTGGAGAGTGCTTCTCGGGCCGCGAACTGCAACCTTGCAGGAATCTCTCAGGTTCCATGCCCAACGAAAGCCCCCAGACCCAAATGGAGAGGGGCTGCTTGGGGGCCCCCTGGGGGCCCTTCAGGCCAGCTAGGTCTTTGGGTCCTGGCTCCTTCGGTTTGGGAGCTGTTGCTGCAGTTGGGCATGTTGGCCGGAGAGTGCTTCTCGGGCTGCGAACTGCAGCCTTGCAGGAATCTCCCAGGTTCCCGGCCCAACGAAAGCCCCCAGACCCAAATTGAGAGGGGCTGCTTGGGGACCCCCTGGGGGCACTTCAGGCCAGCTAGGTCTTTGGGTCCTGGCTCCTTCGCTTTGGGAGCTGTTGCTGCAGTTGGGCATGTTGGCCGGAGAGTGCTTCTCGGGCCGCGAACTGTAACCTTGCAGGATTCTCCCAGGTTCCCGGCCCAACGAAAGCCCCCAGACCCAAATGGAGAGGGGCTGCTTGGGGGCCCCCTGGGGGCCCTTCAGGCCAGCTAGGTCTTTGGGTCCTGGCTCCTTCGCTTTGGGAGCTGTTGCTGCAGTTGGGCATGCTGGCTGGAGAGTGCTTCTCGGGCCGCGAACTGCAACCTTGCAGGAATTTCCCAGGTTCCCGGCCCAACGAAAGCCCCCAGACCCAAATTGAGAGGGGCTGCTTGGTGGCCCCCTGGGGGCCCTTCAGGCCAGCTAGGTCTTTGTGTCCTGGCTCCTTCGCTTTGGGAGCTGTTGCTGCAGTTGGGCATTTTGGCCAGAGAGTGCTTCTCGGGCCGCGAACTGCAACCTCGCATGAATCTCCCAGTTTCCCCGCCCAACGAAAGCCCCCAGACCCAAATGGAGAGGGGCTGCTTGGGGACCCCCTGGGGGCCCTTCAGGCCAGCTAGGTCTTTGGGTCCTGGCTCCTTCGCTTTGGGAGCTGTTGCTGCAGTTGGGCATGTTGGCCGGAGAGTGCTTCTCGGGCCGCGAACTGTAACCTTGCAGGATTCTCCCAGGTTCCCGGCCCAACGAAAGCCCCCAGACCCAAATGGAGAGGGGCTGCTTGGGGGCCCCCTGGGGGCCCTTCAGGCCAGCTAGGTCTTTGGGTCCTGGCTCCTTCGCTTTGGGAGCTGTTGCTGCAGTTGGGCATGTCGGCTGGAGAGTGCTTCTCGGGCCGCGAACTGCAACCTTGCAGGAATCTCTCAGGTTCCATGCCCAACGAAAGCCCCCAGACCCAAATGGAGAGGGGCTGCTTGGGGGCCCCCTGGGGGCCCTTCAGGCCAGCTAGGTCTTTGGGTCCTGGCTCCTTCGGTTTGGGAGCTGTTGCTGCAGTTGGGCATGTTGGCCGGAGAGTGCTTCTCGGGCCGCGAACTGCAACCTCGCAGGAATCTCCCAGGTTCCCGGCCCAACGAAAGCCCCCAGACCCAAATGGAGAGGGGCTGCTTGGGGGCCCCCTGGGGGCCCTTCAGGCCAGCTAGGTCTTTGGGTCCTGGCTCCTTCGCTTTGGGAGCTGTTG
Source organism: Gallinula chloropus (assembly GCF_964237585.1). Classification (NCBI taxonomy): domain Eukaryota; kingdom Metazoa; phylum Chordata; class Aves; order Gruiformes; family Rallidae; genus Gallinula; species Gallinula chloropus. Next base: position 76,015 of record NW_028168153.1, on the reverse strand, counting down.
CTGCAGTTGGGCATGTTGGCCGGAGAGTGCTTCTCGGGCTGCGAACTGCAACCTTGCAGGAATCTCCCAGGTTCCCGGCCCAACGAAAGCCCCCAGACCCAAATGGAGAGGGGCTGCTTGGGGGCCCCCTGGGGGCCCTTCAGGCCAGCTAGGTCTTTGGGTCCTGGCTCCTTCGCTTTGGGAGCTGTTGCTGCAGTTGGGCATGTTGGCCGGAGAGTGCTTCTCGGGCTGCGAACTGCAGCCTTGCAGGAATCTCCCAGGTTCCCGGCCCAACGAAAGCCCCCAGACCCAAATGGAGAGGGGCTGCTTGGGGACCCCCTGGGGGCACTTCAGGCCAGCTAGGTCTTTGGGTCCTGGCTCCTTCGCTTTGGGAGCTGTTGCTGCAGTTGGGCATGTTGGCCGGAGAGTGCTTCTCGGGCCGCGAACTGTAACCTTGCAGGATTCTCCCAGGTTCCCGGCCCAACGAAAGCCCCCAGACCCAAATGGAGAGGGGCTGCTTGGGGGCCCCCTGGGGGCCCTTCAGGCCAGCTAGGTCTTTGGGTCCTGGCTCCTTCGGTTTGGGAGCTGTTGCTGCAGTTGGGCATGTTGGCTGGAGAGTGCTTCTCGGGCCGCGAACTGCAACCTTGCAGGAATCTCTCAGGTTCCATGCCCAACGAAAGCCCCCAGACCCAAATGGAGAGGGGCTGCTTGGGGGCCCCCTGGGGGCCCTTCAGGCCAGCTAGGTCTTTGGGTCCTGGCTCCTTCGGTTTGGGAGCTGTTGCTGCAGTTGGGCATGTTGGCCGGAGAGTGCTTCTCGGGCCGCGAACTGCAACCTCGCAGGAATCTCCCAGGTTCCCGGCCCAACGAAAGCCCCCAGACCCAAATTGAGAGGGGCTGCTTGGGGACCCCCTGGGGGCACTTCAGGCCAGCTAGGTCTTTGGGTCCTGGCTCCTTCGCTTTGGGAGCTGTTGCTGCAGTTGGGCATGTTGGCCGGAGAGTGCTTCTCGGTCCGCGAACTGCAACCTTGCAGGAATCTCCCAGGTTCCCGGCCCAACGAAAGCCCCCAGACCCAAATTGAGAGGGGCTGCTTGGGGCCCCCCTGGGGGCCCTTCAGGCCAGCTAGGTCTTTGGGTCCTGGCTCCTTCGGTTTGGGAGCTGTTGCTGCAGTTGGGCATGTTGGCCGGAGAGTGCTTCTCGGGCCGCGAACTGCAACCACGCAGGAATCTCCCAGGTTCCATGCCCAACGAAAACCCCCAGACCCAAATGGAGAAGGGCTGCTTGGGGGGCCCCTGGGGGCACTTCAGGCCAGCTAGGTCTTTGGGTCCTGGCTCCTTCGCTTTGGGAGCTGTTGCTGCAGTTGGGCATGTTGGCCGGAGAGTGCTTCTCGGGCCGCGAACTGTAACTTGCAGGTACCTCTCAGGTATACATGCCCAACGAAAGCCCCCAGACCCAAATGGAGAGGGGCTGCTTGGGGGCCCCCTGGGGGCCCTTCAGGCCAGCTAGGTCTTTGGGTCCTGGCTCCTTCGCTTTGGGAGCTGTTGCTGGATATTGGGCATGTTGGCCGGAGAGTGCTTCTCGGGCCGCGAACTGCAACCTTGCTGGTATCTCCCAGGTTCTCAGCCTAAAGAAAGCCCCCAGACCCAAATTGAGAGGGGCTGCTTGGGGGCCCCCTGGGGGCCCTTCAGGCCAGCTAGGTCTTTGGGTCCTGGCTCCTTCGTTTTGGGAGCTGTTGCTGCAGTTGGGCATGTTGGCCGGAGAGTGCTTCTCGGGCCGCGAACTGTAACCTTGCAGGAATCTCCCAGGTATACATGCCCAACGAAAGCCCCCAGACCCAAATTGAGAGGGGCTGCTTGGGGGCCCCCTGGGGGCCCTTCAGGCCATCTAGGTCTTTGGGTCCTGGGTCCTTCGCTTTGGGAGCTGTTGCTGCAGTTGGGCATGCTGGCGGGAGAGTGCTTCTCCGGCCGCGAACTGCAACCTTGCAGGAGTCTCCCAGGTTCCCGGCCCAACTAAAGCCCCCAGACCCAAATGGAGAGGAGCTCCTTGGGGGCCCCCTGGGGGCCCTTCAGGCCAGCTAGGTCTTTGGGTCCTGGCTCCTTCGGTTTGGGAGCTGTTGCTGCAGTTGGGCATGTTGGCCGGAGAGTGCTTCTCGGGCCGCGAACTGCAACCTCGCAGGAATCTCCCAGGTTCCCAGCCCAACGAAAGCCCCCAGACCCAAATTGAGATGGGCTGCTTGGGGGCCCCCTGGGGGCCCTTCAGGCCAGCTAGGTCTTTGGGTCCTGGCTCCTTCGCTTTGGGAGCTGTTGCTGCAGTTGGGCATGTTGGCCGGAGAGTGCTTCTCGGGCCGCGAACTGCAACCTTGCAGGATTCTCCCAGGTTCCCGGCCCAACGAAAGCCCCCTGGCCCAAATGGAGAGGGGCTGCTTGGGGGCCCCCGGGGGCCCTTCAGGCCAGCTAGGTCTTTGGGTCCTGGCTCCTTCGGTTTGGGAGCTGTTGCTGCAGTTGGGCATGTTGGCCGGAGAGTGCTTCTCGGGCCGCGAACTGCAACCTTGCAGGATTCTCCCAGGTTCCCGGCCCAACGAAAGCCCCCAGACCCAAATTGAGAGGGGCTGCTTGGGGCCCCCCTGGGGGCCCTTCAGGCCAGCTAGGTCTTTGGGTCCTGGCTCCTTCGCTTTGGGAGCTGTTGCTGCAGTTGGGCATGTTGGCCGGAGAGTGCTTCTCGGGCCGCGAACTGCAACCTTGCAGGAATCTCCCAGGTTCCATGCCCAACGAAAGCCCCCAGACCCAAATTGAGAGGGGCTGCTTGGGGGCCCCCTGGGGGCCCTTCAGGCCAGCTAGGTCTTTGGGTCCTGGCTCCTTCGCTTTGGGAGCTGTTGCTGCAGTTGGGCATGTTGGCCGGAGAGTGCTTCTCGGACCGCGAACTGCAACCTTGCAGGTACCTCCCAGGTTCCCGGCCCAACGAAAGCCCCCAGACCCAAATTGAGAGGGGCTCCTTGGGGGCCCCATGGGGGCCCTTCAGGCCAGCTAGGTCTTTGGGTCCTGGCTCCTTCGGTTTGGGAGCTGTTGCTGCAGTTGGGCATGTTGGCCGGAGAGTGCTTCTCGGGCCGCGAACTGTAACCTTGCAGGTACCTCTCAGGTATCCATGCCCAACGAAAGCCCCCAGACCCAAATTGAGAGGGGCTGCTTGGGGGCCCCCTGGGGGCCCTTCAGGCCAGCTAGGTCTTTGGGTCCTGGCTCCTTCGCTTTGGGAGCTGTTGCTGCAGTTGGGCACGTTGGCCGGAGAGTGCTTCTCGGGCCGCGAACTGCAACCTTGCAGGTACCTCCCAGGTTCCCCGCCCAACGAAAGCCCCCAGATTCAAATGGAGAGGGGCTGCTTGGGGGCCCCCTGGGGGCCCTTCAGGCCAGCTAGGTCTTTGGGTCCTGGCTCCTTCGCTTTGGGAGCTGTTGCTGGATATTGGGCATGTTGGCCGGAGAGTGCTTCTCGGGCCGCGAACTGCAACCTTGCAGGTACCTCCCAAGTTCCCGGCCTAACGAAAACCCCCAGACCCAAATGGAGAGGGGCTGCTTGGGGGCCCCCTGGGGGCCCTTCAGGCCAGCTAGGTCTTTGGGTCCTGGCTCCTTCGCTTTGGGAGCTGTTGCTGCAGTTGGGCATGTTGGCCGGAGAGTGCTTCTCGGGCCTCGAACTGTAACTTGCATGTACGTCTCAGGTATACATGCCCAACGAAAGCCCCCAGACCCAAATGGAGAGGAGCTGCTTGGGGCCCCCCTGGGGGCCCTTCAGGCCAGCTAGGTCTTTGGGTCCTGGCTCCTTCGCTTTGGGAGCTGTTGCTGGATATTGGGCATGTTGGCCGGAGAGTGCTTCTCGGGCCGCGAACTGCAACCTCGCAGGAATCTCCCAGGTTCCCGGCCCAACGAAAGCCCCCAGACCCAAATGGAGAGGGGCTGCTTGGGGGCCCCCTGGGGGCCCTTCAGGCCAGCTAGGTCTTTGGGTCCTGGCTCCTTAGCTTTGGGAGCTGTTGCTGCAGTTGGGCATGTTGGCCGGAGAGTGCTTCTCGGGCTGCGAACTGCAACCTTGCAGGAATCTCCCAGGTTCCCGGCCCAACGAAAGCCCCCAGACCCAAATGGAGAGGGGCTGCTTGGGGGCCCCCTGGGGGCCCTTCAGGCCAGCTAGGTCTTTGGGTCCTGGCTCCTTCGCTTTGGGAGCTGTTGCTGCAGTTGGGCATGTTGGCCGGAGAGTGCTTCTCGGGCTGCGAACTGCAGCCTTGCAGGAATCTCCCAGGTTCCCGGCCCAACGAAAGCCCCCAGACCCAAATGGAGAGGGGCTGCTTGGGGACCCCCTGGGGGCACTTCAGGCCAGCTAGGTCTTTGGGTCCTGGCTCCTTCGCTTTGGGAGCTGTTGCTGCAGTTGGGCATGTTGGCCGGAGAGTGCTTCTCGGGCCGCGAACTGTAACCTTGCAGGATTCTCCCAGGTTCCCGGCCCAACGAAAGCCCCCAGACCCAAATGGAGAGGGGCTGCTTGGGGGCCCCCTGGGGGCCCTTCAGGCCAGCTAGGTCTTTGGGTCCTGGCTCCTTCGCTTTGGGAGCTGTTGCTGCAGTTGGGCATGTTGGCTGGAGAGTGCTTCTCGGGCCGCGAACTGCAACCTTGCAGGAATTTCTCAGGTTCCATGCCCAACGAAAGCCCCCAGACCCAAATGGAGAGGGGCTGCTTGGGGGCCCCCTGGGGGCCCTTCAGGCCAGCTAGGTCTTTGGGTCCTGGCTCCTTCGGTTTGGGAGCTGTTGCTGCAGTTGGGCATGTTGGCCGGAGAGTGCTTCTCGGGCCGCGAACTGCAACCTCGCAGGAATCTCCCAGGTTCCCGGCCCAACGAAAGCCCCCAGACCCAAATTGAGAGGGGCTGCTTGGGGACCCCCTGGGGGCACTTCAGGCCAGCTAGGTCTTTGGGTCCTGGCTCCTTCGCTTTGGGAGCTGTTGCTGCAGTTGGGCATGTTGGCCGGAGAGTGCTTCTCGGTCCGCGAACTGCAACCTTGCAGGAATCTCCCAGGTTCCCGGCCCAACGAAAGCCCCCAGACCCAAATTGAGAGGGGCTGCTTGGGGCCCCCCTGGGGGCCCTTCAGGCCAGCTAGGTCTTTGGGTCCTGGCTCCTTCGGTTTGGGAGCTGTTGCTGCAGTTGGGCATGTTGGCCGGAGAGTGCTTCTCGGGCCGCGAACTGCAACCACGCAGGAATCTCCCAGGTTCCATGCCCAACGAAAACCCCCAGACCCAAATGGAGAAGGGCTGCTTGGGGGGCCCCTGGGGGCACTTCAGGCCAGCTAGGTCTTTGGGTCCTGGCTCCTTCGCTTTGGGAGCTGTTGCTGCAGTTGGGCATGTTGGCCGGAGAGTGCTTCTCGGGCCGCGAACTGTAACTTGCAGGTACCTCTCAGGTATACATGCCCAACGAAAGCCCCCAGACCCAAATGGAGAGGGGCTGCTTGGGGGCCCCCTGGGGGCCCTTCAGGCCAGCTAGGTCTTTGGGTCCTGGCTCCTTCGCTTTGGGAGCTGTTGCTGGATATTGGGCATGTTGGCCGGAGAGTGCTTCTCGGGCCGCGAACTGCAACCTTGCTGGTATCTCCCAGGTTCTCAGCCTAAAGAAAGCCCCCAGACCCAAATTGAGAGGGGCTGCTTGGGGGCCCCCTGGGGGCCCTTCAGGCCAGCTAGGTCTTTGGGTCCTGGCTCCTTCGTTTTGGGAGCTGTTGCTGCAGTTGGGCATGTTGGCCGGAGAGTGCTTCTCGGGCCGCGAACTGTAACCTTGCAGGAATCTCCCAGGTATACATGCCCAACGAAAGCCCCCAGACCCAAATTGAGAGGGGCTGCTTGGGGGCCCCCTGGGGGCCCTTCAGGCCATCTAGGTCTTTGGGTCCTGGGTCCTTCGCTTTGGGAGCTGTTGCTGCAGTTGGGCATGCTGGCGGGAGAGTGCTTCTCCGGCCGCGAACTGCAACCTTGCAGGAGTCTCCCAGGTTCCCGGCCCAACTAAAGCCCCCAGACCCAAATGGAGAGGAGCTCCTTGGGGGCCCCCTGGGGGCCCTTCAGGCCAGCTAGGTCTTTGGGTCCTGGCTCCTTCGGTTTGGGAGCTGTTGCTGCAGTTGGGCATGTTGGCCGGAGAGTGCTTCTCGGGCCGCGAACTGCAACCTCGCAGGAATCTCCCAGGTTCCCAGCCCAACGAAAGCCCCCAGACCCAAATTGAGATGGGCTGCTTGGGGGCCCCCTGGGGGCCCTTCAGGCCAGCTAGGTCTTTGGGTCCTGGCTCCTTCGCTTTGGGAGCTGTTGCTGCAGTTGGGCATGTTGGCCGGAGAGTGCTTCTCGGGCCGCGAACTGCAACCTTGCAGGATTCTCCCAGGTTCCCGGCCCAACGAAAGCCCCCTGGCCCAAATGGAGAGGGGCTGCTTGGGGGCCCCCGGGGGCCCTTCAGGCCAGCTAGGTCTTTGGGTCCTGGCTCCTTCGGTTTGGGAGCTGTTGCTGCAGTTGGGCATGTTGGCCGGAGAGTGCTTCTCGGGCCGCGAACTGCAACCTTGCAGGATTCTCCCAGGTTCCCGGCCCAACGAAAGCCCCCAGACCCAAATTGAGAGGGGCTGCTTGGGGCCCCCCTGGGGGCCCTTCAGGCCAGCTAGGTCTTTGGGTCCTGGCTCCTTCGCTTTGGGAGCTGTTGCTGCAGTTGGGCATGTTGGCCGGAGAGTGCTTCTCGGGCCGCGAACTGCAACCTTGCAGGAATCTCCCAGGTTCCATGCCCAACGAAAGCCCCCAGACCCAAATTGAGAGGGGCTGCTTGGGGGCCCCCTGGGGGCCCTTCAGGCCAGCTAGGTCTTTGGGTCCTGGCTCCTTCGCTTTGGGAGCTGTTGCTGCAGTTGGGCATGTTGGCCGGAGAGTGCTTCTCGGACCGCGAACTGCAACCTTGCAGGTACCTCCCAGGTTCCCGGCCCAACGAAAGCCCCCAGACCCAAATTGAGAGGGGCTCCTTGGGGGCCCCATGGGGGCCCTTCAGGCCAGCTAGGTCTTTGGGTCCTGGCTCCTTCGGTTTGGGAGCTGTTGCTGCAGTTGGGCATGTTGGCCGGAGAGTGCTTCTCGGGCCGCGAACTGTAACCTTGCAGGTACCTCTCAGGTATCCATGCCCAACGAAAGCCCCCAGACCCAAATTGAGAGGGGCTGCTTGGGGGCCCCCTGGGGGCCCTTCAGGCCAGCTAGGTCTTTGGGTCCTGGCTCCTTCGCTTTGGGAGCTGTTGCTGCAGTTGGGCACGTTGGCCGGAGAGTGCTTCTCGGGCCGCGAACTGCAACCTTGCAGGTACCTCCCAGGTTCCCCGCCCAACGAAAGCCCCCAGATTCAAATGGAGAGGGGCTGCTTGGGGGCCCCCTGGGGGCCCTTCAGGCCAGCTAGGTCTTTGGGTCCTGGCTCCTTCGCTTTGGGAGCTGTTGCTGGATATTGGGCATGTTGGCCGGAGAGTGCTTCTCGGGCCGCGAACTGCAACCTTGCAGGTACCTCCCAAGTTCCCGGCCTAACGAAAACCCCCAGACCCAAATGGAGAGGGGCTGCTTGGGGGCCCCCTGGGGGCCCTTCAGGCCAGCTAGGTCTTTGGGTCCTGGCTCCTTCGCTTTGGGAGCTGTTGCTGCAGTTGGGCATGTTGGCCGGAGAGTGCTTCTCGGGCCTCGAACTGTAACTTGCATGTACGTCTCAGGTATACATGCCCAACGAAAGCCCCCAGACCCAAATGGAGAGGAGCTGCTTGGGGCCCCCCTGGGGGCCCTTCAGGCCAGCTAGGTCTTTGGGTCCTGGCTCCTTCGCTTTGGGAGCTGTTGCTGGATATTGGGCATGTTGGCCGGAGAGTGCTTCTCGGGCCGCGAACTGCAACCTTGCTGGTATCTCCCAGGTTCTCAGCCTAAAGAAAGCCCCCAGACCCAAATGGAGAGGGGCTACTTGGGGGCCCCCTGGGGGCCCTTCAGGCCAGCTAGGTCTTTGGGTCCTGGCTCCTTCGGTTTGGGAGCTGTTGCTGCAGTTGAGCATGTTGGCCGGAGAGTGCTTCTCGGGCCGCGAACTGTAACCTTGCAGGTACCTCTCAGGTATCCATGCCCAACGAAAGCCCCCAGACCCAAATGGAGAGGGGCTGCTTGGGGGCCCCCTGGGGGCCCTTCAGGCCAGCTAGGTCTTTGGGTCCTGGCTCCTTCGCTTTGGGAGCTGTTGCTGCAGTTGGGCACGTTGGCCGGAGAGTGCTTCTCGGGCCGCGAACTGCAACCTTGCAGGTACCTCCCAGGTTCCCCGCCCAACGAAAGCCCCCAGACCCAAATGGAGAGGGGCTGCTTGGGGGCCCCCTGGAGGCCCTTCAGGCCAGCTAGGTCTTTGGGTCCTGGCTCCTTCGCTTTGGGAGCTGTTGCTGGATATTGGGCATGTTGGCCGGAGAGTGCTTCTCGGGCCGCGAACTGCAACCTTGCAGGTACCTCCCAAGTTCCCGGCCTAACGAAAACCCCCAGACCCAAATGGAGAGGGGCTGCTTGGGGGCCCCCTGGGGGCCCTTCAGGCCAGCTAGGTCTTTGGGTCCTGGCTCCTTCGCTTTGGGAGCTGTTGCTGCAGTTGGGCATGTTGGCCGGAGAGTGCTTCTCGGGCCTCGAACTGTAACTTGCATGTACGTCTCAGGTATACATGCCCAACGAAAGCCCCCAGACCCAAATGGAGAGGAGCTGCTTGGGGCCCCCCTGGGGGCCCTTCAGGCCAGCTAGGTCTTTGGGTCCTGGCTCCTTCGGTTTGGGAGCTTTTGCTGCAGTTGGGCATGTTGGCCGGAGAGTTCTTCTCGGGCCGCGAACTGCAACCTTGCAGGAATCTCCCAGGTTCCCGGCCCAACGAAAGCCCCCAGACCCAAATTGAGAGGGGCTGCTTGGGGCCCCCCTGGGGGCCCTTCAGGCCAGCTAGGTCTTTGGGTCCTGGCTCCTTCGCTTTGGGAGCTGTTGCTGCAGTTGGGCATGTTGGCCGGAGAGTGCTTCTCGGGCCGCGAACTGCAACCTTGCAGGAATCTCCCAGGTTCCCGGCCCAACGAAAGCCCCCAGACCCAAATGGAGAGGGGCTGCTTGGGGGCCCCCTGGGGGCCCTTCAGGCCAGCTAGGTCTTTGGGTCCTAGCTCCTTCGCTTTGGGAGCTGTTGCTGCAGTTGGGCATGTTGGCCGGAGAGTGCTTCTCGGGCCTCGAAATGTAACTTGCAGGTACCGCTCAGGTATACATTCCCAACGAAAGCCCCCAGACCCAAATGGAGAGGGGCTGCTTGGTGGCCTTCTGGGGGCCCTTCAGGCCAGCTAGGTCTTTGGGTCCTGGCTCCTTCGCTTTGGGAGCTGTTGCTGGATATTGGGCATGTTGGCCGGAGAGTGCTTCTCGGGCCGCGAACTGCAACCTTGCTGGTATCTCCCAGGTTCTCAGCCTAAAGAAAGCCCCCAGACCCAAATGGAGAGGGGCTACTTGGGGGCCCCCTGGGGGCCCTTCAGGCCAGCTAGGTCTTTGGGTCCTGGCTCCTTCGGTTTGGGAGCTGTTGCTGCAGTTGAGCATGTTGGCCGGAGAGTGCTTCTCGGGCCGCGAACTGTAACCTTGCAGGTACCTCTCAGGTATCCATGCCCAACGAAAGCCCCCAGACCCAAATTGAGAGGGGCTGCTTGGGGGCCCCCTGGGGGCCCTTCAGGCCAGCTAGGTCTTTGGGTCCTGGCTCCTTCGCTTTGGGAGCTGTTGCTGCAGTTGGGCACGTTGGCCGGAGAGTGCTTCTCGGGCCGCGAACTGCAACCTTGCAGGTACCTCCCAGGTTCCCCGCCCAACGAAAGCCCCCAGACCCAAATGGAGAGGGGCTGCTTGGGGGCCCCCTGGGGGCCCTTCAGGCCAGCTAGGTCTTTGGGTCCTGGCTCCTTCGCTTTGGGAGCTGTTGCTGGATATTGGGCATGTTGGCCGGAGAGTGCTTCTCGGGCCGCGAACTGCAACCTTGCAGGTACCTCCCAAGTTCCCGGCCTAACGAAAACCCCCAGACCCAAATGGAGAGGGGCTGCTTGGGGGCCCCCTGGGGGCCCTTCAGGCCAGCTAGGTCTTTGGGTCCTGGCTCCTTCGCTTTGGGAGCTGTTGCTGCAGTTGGGCATGTTGGCCGGAGAGTGCTTCTCGGGCCTCGAACTGTAACTTGCATGTACGTCTCAGGTATACATGCCCAACGAAAGCCCCCAGACCCAAATGGAGAGGAGCTGCTTGGGGCCCCCCTGGGGGCCCTTCAGACCAGCTAGGTCTTTGGGTCCTGGCTCCTTCGGTTTGGGAGCTTTTGCTGCAGTTGGGCATGTTGGCCGGAGAGTTCTTCTCGGGCCGCGAACTGCAACCTTGCAGGAATCTCCCAGGTTCCCGGCCCAACGAAAGCCCCCAGACCCAAATTGAGAGGGGCTGCTTGGGGCCCCCTGGGGGCCCTTCAGGCCAGCTAGGTCTTTGGGTCCTGGCTCCTTCGGTTTGGGAGCTGTTGCTGCAGTTGGGCATGTTGGCCGGAGAGTGCTTCTCGGGCCGCGAACTGCAACCTTGCAGGAATCTCCCAGGTTCCCGGCCCAACGAAAGCCCCCAGACCCAAATGGAGAGGGGCTGCTTGGGGGCCCCCTGGGGGCCCTTCAGGCCAGCTAGGTCTTTGGGTCCTGGCTCCTTCGCTTTGGGAGCTGTTGCTGCAGTTGGGCATGTTGGCCGGAGAGTGCTTCTCGGGCCTCGAAATGTAACTTGCAGGTACCTCTCAGGTATACATTCCCAACGAAAGCCCCCAGACCCAAATGGAGAGGGGCTGCTTGGTGGCCTTCTGGGGGCCCTTCAGGCCAGCTAGGTCTTTGGGTCCTGGCTCCTTCGCTTTGGGAGCTGTTGCTGGATATTGGGCATGTTGGCCGGAGAGTGCTTCTCGGGCCGCGAACTGCAACCTTGCTGGTATCTCCCAGGTTCTCAGCCTAAAGAAAGCCCCCAGACCCAAATGGAGAGGGGCTACTTGGGGGCCCCCTGGGGGCCCTTCAGGCCAGCTAGGTCTTTGGGTCCTGGCTCCTTCGCTTTGGGAGCTGTTGCTGCAGTTGGGCATGTTGGCCGGAGAGTGCTTCTCGGGCCTCGAACTGCAACCTTGCAGGATTCTCCCAGGTTCCCGGCCCAACGAAAGCCCCCAGACCCAAATGGAGAGGGGCTGCTTGGGGGCCCCCTGGGGGCCCTTCAGGCCAGCTAGGTCTTTGGGTCCTGGCTCCTTCGCTTTGGGAGCTGTTGCTGCAGTTGGGCATGCTGGCTGGAGAGTGCTTCTCGGGCCGCGAACTGCAACCTTGCAGGAATTTCCCAGGTTCCCGGCCCAACGAAAGCCCCCAGACCCAAATTGAGAGGGGCTGCTTGGTGGCCCCCTGGGGGCCCTTCAGGCCAGCTAGGTCTTTGTGTCCTGGCTCCTTCGCTTTGGGAGCTGTTGCTGCAGTTGGGCATTTTGGCCAGAGAGTGCTTCTCGGGCCGCGAACTGCAACCTCGCATGAATCTCCCAGTTTCCCCGCCCAACGAAAGCCCCCAGACCCAAATGGAGAGGGGCTGCTTGGGGACCCCCTGGGGGCCCTTCAGGCCAGCTAGGTCTTTGGGTCCTGGCTCCTTCGCTTTGGGAGCTGTTGCTGCAGTTGGGCATGTTGGCCGGAGAGTGCTTCTCGGGCCGCGAACTGTAACCTTGCAGGATTCTCCCAGGTTCCCGGCCCAACGAAAGCCCCCAGACCCAAATGGAGAGGGGCTGCTTGGGGGCCCCCTGGGGGCCCTTCAGGCCAGCTAGGTCTTTGGGTCCTGGCTCCTTCGCTTTGGGAGCTGTTGCTGCAGTTGGGCATGTCGGCTGGAGAGTGCTTCTCGGGCCGCGAACTGCAACCTTGCAGGAATCTCTCAGGTTCCATGCCCAACGAAAGCCCCCAGACCCAAATGGAGAGGGGCTGCTTGGGGGCCCCCTGGGGGCCCTTCAGGCCAGCTAGGTCTTTGGGTCCTGGCTCCTTCGGTTTGGGAGCTGTTGCTGCAGTTGGGCATGTTGGCCGGAGAGTGCTTCTCGGGCCGCGAACTGCAACCTCGCAGGAATCTCCCAGGTTCCCGGCCCAACGAAAGCCCCCAGACCCAAATGGAGAGGGGCTGCTTGGGGGCCCCCTGGGGGCCCTTCAGGCCAGCTAGGTCTTTGGGTCCTGGCTCCTTAGCTTTGGGAGCTGTTGCTGCAGTTGGGCATGTTGGCCGGAGAGTGCTTCTCGGGCTGCGAACTGCAACCTTGCAGGAATCTCCCAGGTTCCCGGCCCAACGAAAGCCCCCAGACCCAAATGGAGAGGGGCTGCTTGGGGGCCCCCTGGGGGCCCTTCAGGCCAGCTAGGTCTTTGGGTCCTGGCTCCTTCGGTTTGGGAGCTGTTGCTGCAGTTGGGCATGTTGGCCGGAGAGTGCTTCTCGGGCTGCGAACTGCAGCCTTGCAGGAATCTCCCAGGTTCCCGGCCCAACGAAAGCCCCCAGACCCAAATGGAGAGGGGCTGCTTGGGGACCCCCTGGGGGCACTTCAGGCCAGCTAGGTCTTTGGGTCCTGGCTCCTTCGCTTTGGGAGCTGTTGCTGCAGTTGGGCATGTTGGCCGGAGAGTGCTTCTCGGGCCGCGAACTGTAACCTTGCAGGATTCTCCCAGGTTCCCGGCCCAACGAAAGCCCCCAGACCCAAATGGAGAGGGGCTGCTTGGGGGCCCCCTGGGGGCCCTTCAGGCCAGCTAGGTCTTTGGGTCCTGGCTCCTTCGCTTTGGGAGCTGTTGCTGCAGTTGGGCATGTTGGCTGGAGAGTGCTTCTCGGGCCGCGAACTGCAACCTTGCAGGAATCTCTCAGGTTCCATGCCCAACGAAAGCCCCCAGACCCAAATGGAGAGGGGCTGCTTGGGGGCCCCCTGGGGGCCCTTCAGGCCAGCTAGGTCTTTGGGTCCTGGCTCCTTCGGTTTGGGAGCTGTTGCTGCAGTTGGGCATGTTGGCCGGAGAGTGCTTCTCGGGCCGCGAACTGCAACCTCGCAGGAATCTCCCAGGTTCCCGGCCCAACGAAAGCCCCCAGACCCAAATTGAGAGGGGCTGCTTGGGGACCCCCTGGGGGCACTTCAGGCCAGCTAGGTCTTTGGGTCCTGGCTCCTTCGCTTTGGGAGCTGTTGCTGCAGTTGGGCATGTTGGCCGGAGAGTGCTTCTCGGTCCGCGAACTGCAACCTTGCAGGAATCTCCCAGGTTCCCGGCCCAACGAAAGCCCCCAGACCCAAATTGAGAGGGGCTGCTTGGGGCCCCCCTGGGGGCCCTTCAGGCCAGCTAGGTCTTTGGGTCCTGGCTCCTTCGGTTTGGGAGCTGTTGCTGCAGTTGGGCATGTTGGCCGGAGAGTGCTTCTCGGGCCGCGAACTGCAACCACGCAGGAATCTCCCAGGTTCCATGCCCAACGAAAACCCCCAGACCCAAATGGAGAAGGGCTGCTTGGGGGGCCCCTGGGGGCACTTCAGGCCAGCTAGGTCTTTGGGTCCTGGCTCCTTCGCTTTGGGAGCTGTTGCTGCAGTTGGGCATGTTGGCCGGAGAGTGCTTCTCGGGCCGCGAACTGTAACTTGCAGGTACCTCTCAGGTATACATGCCCAACGAAAGCCCCCAGACCCAAATGGAGAGGGGCTGCTTGGGGGCCCCCTGGGGGCCCTTCAGGCCAGCTAGGTCTTTGGGTCCTGGCTCCTTCGCTTTGGGAGCTGTTGCTGGATATTGGGCATGTTGGCCGGAGAGTGCTTCTCGGGCCGCGAACTGCAACCTTGCTGGTATCTCCCAGGTTCTCAGCCTAAAGAAAGCCCCCAGACCCAAATTGAGAGGGGCTGCTTGGGGGCCCCCTGGGGGCCCTTCAGGCCAGCTAGGTCTTTGGGTCCTGGCTCCTTCGTTTTGGGAGCTGTTGCTGCAGTTGGGCATGTTGGCCGGAGAGTGCTTCTCGGGCCGCGAACTGTAACCTTGCAGGAATCTCCCAGGTATACATGCCCAACGAAAGCCCCCAGACCCAAATTGAGAGGGGCTGCTTGGGGGCCCCCTGGGGGCCCTTCAGGCCATCTAGGTCTTTGGGTCCTGGGTCCTTCGCTTTGGGAGCTGTTGCTGCAGTTGGGCATGCTGGCGGGAGAGTGCTTCTCCGGCCGCGAACTGCAACCTTGCAGGAGTCTCCCAGGTTCCCGGCCCAACTAAAGCCCCCAGACCCAAATGGAGAGGAGCTCCTTGGGGGCCCCCTGGGGGCCCTTCAGGCCAGCTAGGTCTTTGGGTCCTGGCTCCTTCGGTTTGGGAGCTGTTGCTGCAGTTGGGCATGTTGGCCGGAGAGTGCTTCTCGGGCCGCGAACTGCAACCTCGCAGGAATCTCCCAGGTTCCCAGCCCAACGAAAGCCCCCAGACCCAAATTGAGATGGGCTGCTTGGGGGCCCCCTGGGGGCCCTTCAGGCCAGCTAGGTCTTTGGGTCCTGGCTCCTTCGCTTTGGGAGCTGTTGCTGCAGTTGGGCATGTTGGCCGGAGAGTGCTTCTCGGGCCGCGAACTGCAACCTTGCAGGATTCTCCCAGGTTCCCGGCCCAACGAAAGCCCCCTGGCCCAAATGGAGAGGGGCTGCTTGGGGGCCCCCGGGGGCCCTTCAGGCCAGCTAGGTCTTTGGGTCCTGGCTCCTTCGGTTTGGGAGCTGTTGCTGCAGTTGGGCATGTTGGCCGGAGAGTGCTTCTCGGGCCGCGAACTGCAACCTTGCAGGATTCTCCCAGGTTCCCGGCCCAACGAAAGCCCCCAGACCCAAATTGAGAGGGGCTGCTTGGGGCCCCCCTGGGGGCCCTTCAGGCCAGCTAGGTCTTTGGGTCCTGGCTCCTTCGCTTTGGGAGCTGTTGCTGCAGTTGGGCATGTTGGCCGGAGAGTGCTTCTCGGGCCGCGAACTGCAACCTTGCAGGAATCTCCCAGGTTCCATGCCCAACGAAAGCCCCCAGACCCAAATTGAGAGGGGCTGCTTGGGGGCCCCCTGGGGGCCCTTCAGGCCAGCTAGGTCTTTGGGTCCTGGCTCCTTCGCTTTGGGAGCTGTTGCTGCAGTTGGGCATGTTGGCCGGAGAGTGCTTCTCGGACCGCGAACTGCAACCTTGCAGGTACCTCCCAGGTTCCCGGCCCAACGAAAGCCCCCAGACCCAAATTGAGAGGGGCTCCTTGGGGGCCCCATGGGGGCCCTTCAGGCCAGCTAGGTCTTTGGGTCCTGGCTCCTTCGGTTTGGGAGCTGTTGCTGCAGTTGGGCATGTTGGCCGGAGAGTGCTTCTCGGGCCGCGAACTGTAACCTTGCAGGTACCTCTCAGGTATCCATGCCCAACGAAAGCCCCCAGACCCAAATTGAGAGGGGCTGCTTGGGGGCCCCCTGGGGGCCCTTCAGGCCAGCTAGGTCTTTGGGTCCTGGCTCCTTCGCTTTGGGAGCTGTTGCTGCAGTTGGGCACGTTGGCCGGAGAGTGCTTCTCGGGCCGCGAACTGCAACCTTGCAGGTACCTCCCAGGTTCCCCGCCCAACGAAAGCCCCCAGATTCAAATGGAGAGGGGCTGCTTGGGGGCCCCCTGGGGGCCCTTCAGGCCAGCTAGGTCTTTGGGTCCTGGCTCCTTCGCTTTGGGAGCTGTTGCTGGATATTGGGCATGTTGGCCGGAGAGTGCTTCTCGGGCCGCGAACTGCAACCTTGCAGGTACCTCCCAAGTTCCCGGCCTAACGAAAACCCCCAGACCCAAATGGAGAGGGGCTGCTTGGGGGCCCCCTGGGGGCCCTTCAGGCCAGCTAGGTCTTTGGGTCCTGGCTCCTTCGCTTTGGGAGCTGTTGCTGCAGTTGGGCATGTTGGCCGGAGAGTGCTTCTCGGGCCTCGAACTGTAACTTGCATGTACGTCTCAGGTATACATGCCCAACGAAAGCCCCCAGACCCAAATGGAGAGGAGCTGCTTGGGGCCCCCCTGGGGGCCCTTCAGGCCAGCTAGGTCTTTGGGTCCTGGCTCCTTCGCTTTGGGAGCTGTTGCTGGATATTGGGCATGTTGGCCGGAGAGTGCTTCTCGGGCCGCGAACTGCAACCTTGCTGGTATCTCCCAGGTTCTCAGCCTAAAGAAAGCCCCCAGACCCAAATGGAGAGGGGCTACTTGGGGGCCCCCTGGGGGCCCTTCAGGCCAGCTAGGTCTTTGGGTCCTGGCTCCTTCGGTTTGGGAGCTGTTGCTGCAGTTGAGCATGTTGGCCGGAGAGTGCTTCTCGGGCCGCGAACTGTAACCTTGCAGGTACCTCTCAGGTATCCATGCCCAACGAAAGCCCCCAGACCCAAATGGAGAGGGGCTGCTTGGGGGCCCCCTGGGGGCCCTTCAGGCCAGCTAGGTCTTTGGGTCCTGGCTCCTTCGCTTTGGGAGCTGTTGCTGCAGTTGGGCACGTTGGCCGGAGAGTGCTTCTCGGGCCGCGAACTGCAACCTTGCAGGTACCTCCCAGGTTCCCCGCCCAACGAAAGCCCCCAGACCCAAATGGAGAGGGGCTGCTTGGGGGCCCCCTGGAGGCCCTTCAGGCCAGCTAGGTCTTTGGGTCCTGGCTCCTTCGCTTTGGGAGCTGTTGCTGGATATTGGGCATGTTGGCCGGAGAGTGCTTCTCGGGCCGCGAACTGCAACCTTGCAGGTACCTCCCAAGTTCCCGGCCTAACGAAAACCCCCAGACCCAAATGGAGAGGGGCTGCTTGGGGGCCCCCTGGGGGCCCTTCAGGCCAGCTAGGTCTTTGGGTCCTGGCTCCTTCGCTTTGGGAGCTGTTGCTGCAGTTGGGCATGTTGGCCGGAGAGTGCTTCTCGGGCCTCGAACTGTAACTTGCATGTACGTCTCAGGTATAGATGCCCAACGAAAGCCCCCAGACCCAAATGGAGAGGAGCTGCTTGGGGCCCCCCTGGGGGCCCTTCAGGCCAGCTAGGTCTTTGGGTCCTGGCTCCTTCGGTTTGGGAGCTTTTGCTGCAGTTGGGCATGTTGGCCGGAGAGTTCTTCTCGGGCCGCGAACTGCAACCTTGCAGGAATCTCCCAGGTTCCCGGCCCAACGAAAGCCCCCAGACCCAAATTGAGAGGGGCTGCTTGGGGCCCCCCTGGGGGCCCTTCAGGCCAGCTAGGTCTTTGGGTCCTGGCTCCTTCGCTTTGGGAGCTGTTGCTGCAGTTGGGCATGTTGGCCGGAGAGTGCTTCTCGGGCCGCGAACTGCAACCTTGCAGGAATCTCCCAGGTTCCCGGCCCAACGAAAGCCCCCAGACCCAAATGGAGAGGGGCTGCTTGGGGGCCCCCTGGGGGCCCTTCAGGCCAGCTAGGTCTTTGGGTCCTAGCTCCTTCGCTTTGGGAGCTGTTGCTGCAGTTGGGCATGTTGGCCGGAGAGTGCTTCTCGGGCCTCGAAATGTAACTTGCAGGTACCGCTCAGGTATACATTCCCAACGAAAGCCCCCAGACCCAAATGGAGAGGGGCTGCTTGGTGGCCTTCTGGGGGCCCTTCAGGCCAGCTAGGTCTTTGGGTCCTGGCTCCTTCGCTTTGGGAGCTGTTGCTGGATATTGGGCATGTTGGCCGGAGAGTGCTTCTCGGGCCGCGAACTGCAACCTTGCTGGTATCTCCCAGGTTCTCAGCCTAAAGAAAGCCCCCAGACCCAAATGGAGAGGGGCTACTTGGGGGCCCCCTGGGGGCCCTTCAGGCCAGCTAGGTCTTTGGGTCCTGGCTCCTTCGGTTTGGGAGCTGTTGCTGCAGTTGAGCATGTTGGCCGGAGAGTGCTTCTCGGGCCGCGAACTGTAACCTTGCAGGTACCTCTCAGGTATCCATGCCCAACGAAAGCCCCCAGACCCAAATTGAGAGGGGCTGCTTGGGGGCCCCCTGGGGGCCCTTCAGGCCAGCTAGGTCTTTGGGTCCTGGCTCCTTCGCTTTGGGAGCTGTTGCTGCAGTTGGGCACGTTGGCCGGAGAGTGCTTCTCGGGCCGCGAACTGCAACCTTGCAGGTACCTCCCAGGTTCCCCGCCCAACGAAAGCCCCCAGACCCAAATGGAGAGGGGCTGCTTGGGGGCCCCCTGGGGGCCCTTCAGGCCAGCTAGGTCTTTGGGTCCTGGCTCCTTCGCTTTGGGAGCTGTTGCTGGATATTGGGCATGTTGGCCGGAGAGTGCTTCTCGGGCCGCGAACTGCAACCTTGCAGGTACCTCCCAAGTTCCCGGCCTAACGAAAACCCCCAGACCCAAATGGAGAGGGGCTGCTTGGGGGCCCCCTGGGGGCCCTTCAGGCCAGCTAGGTCTTTGGGTCCTGGCTCCTTCGCTTTGGGAGCTGTTGCTGCAGTTGGGCATGTTGGCCGGAGAGTGCTTCTCGGGCCTCGAACTGTAACTTGCATGTACGTCTCAGGTATACATGCCCAACGAAAGCCCCCAGACCCAAATGGAGAGGAGCTGCTTGGGGCCCCCCTGGGGGCCCTTCAGACCAGCTAGGTCTTTGGGTCCTGGCTCCTTCGGTTTGGGAGCTTTTGCTGCAGTTGGGCATGTTGGCCGGAGAGTTCTTCTCGGGCCGCGAACTGCAACCTTGCAGGAATCTCCCAGGTTCCCGGCCCAACGAAAGCCCCCAGACCCAAATTGAGAGGGGCTGCTTGGGGCCCCCTGGGGGCCCTTCAGGCCAGCTAGGTCTTTGGGTCCTGGCTCCTTCGGTTTGGGAGCTGTTGCTGCAGTTGGGCATGTTGGCCGGAGAGTGCTTCTCGGGCCGCGAACTGCAACCTTGCAGGAATCTCCCAGGTTCCCGGCCCAACGAAAGCCCCCAGACCCAAATGGAGAGGGGCTGCTTGGGGGCCCCCTGGGGGCCCTTCAGGCCAGCTAGGTCTTTGGGTCCTGGCTCCTTCGCTTTGGGAGCTGTTGCTGCAGTTGGGCATGTTGGCCGGAGAGTGCTTCTCGGGCCTCGAAATGTAACTTGCAGGTACCTCTCAGGTATACATTCCCAACGAAAGCCCCCAGACCCAAATGGAGAGGGGCTGCTTGGTGGCCTTCTGGGGGCCCTTCAGGCCAGCTAGGTCTTTGGGTCCTGGCTCCTTCGCTTTGGGAGCTGTTGCTGGATATTGGGCATGTTGGCCGGAGAGTGCTTCTCGGGCCGCGAACTGCAACCTTGCTGGTATCTCCCAGGTTCTCAGCCTAAAGAAAGCCCCCAGACCCAAATGGAGAGGGGCTACTTGGGGGCCCCCTGGGGGCCCTTCAGGCCAGCTAGGTCTTTGGGTCCTGGCTCCTTCGCTTTGGGAGCTGTTGCTGCAGTTGGGCATGTTGGCCGGAGAGTGCTTCTCGGGCCTCGAACTGCAACCTTGCAGGATTCTCCCAGGTTCCCGGCCCAACGAAAGCCCCCAGACCCAAATGGAGAGGTGCTGCTTGGGGGCCCCCTGGGGGCCCTTCAGGCCAGCTAGGTCTTTGGGTCCTGGCTCCTTCGGTTTGGGAGCTGTTGCTGCAGTTGGGCATGTTGGCCGGAGAGTGCTTCTAGGGCCGCGAACTGCAACCTTGCAGGATTCTCCCAGGTTCCATGCCCAACGAAAGCCCCCAGACCCAAATTGAGAGGGGCTGCTTGGGGGCCCCCTGGGGGCCCTTCAGGCCAGCTAGGTCTTTGGGTCCTGGCTCCTTCGCTTTGGGAGCTGTTGCTGCAGTTGGACATGCTGGCCGGAGAGTGCTTCTCCGGCCGCGAACTGCAACCTTGCAGGTAGCTCCCAGGTTCCCGGCCCAACGAAAGCCCCCAGACCCAAATGGAGAGGAGCTCCTTGGGTGCCCCATGGGGGCCCTTCAGGCCAGCTAGGTCTTTGTGTCCTGGCTCCTTCGCTTTGGGAGCTGTTGCTGCAGTTGGGCATGTTGGGCGGAGAGTGCTTCTCGGGCTGCGAACTGCAACCCCGCAGGAATCTCCCAGGTTCCCGGCCCAACGAAAGCCCCCAGACCCAAATGGAGAGGGGCTGCTTGGGGGCCCCCTGGGGGCCCTTCAGGCCAGCTAGGTCTTTGGGTCCTGGCTCCTTCGCTTTGGGAGCTGTTGCTGCAGTTGGGCATGTTGGCCGGAGAGTGCTTCTCGGGCCGCGAACTGCAACCTTGCAGGAATCTCCCAGGTTCCCGGCCCAACGAAAGCCCCCAGACCCAAATTGAGAGGGGCTGCTTGGGGCCCCCCTGGGGGCCCTTCAGGCCAGCTAGGTCTTTGGGTCCTGGCTCCTTCGGTTTGGGAGCTGTTGCTGCAGTTGGGCATGTTGGCTGGAGAGTGCTTCTCGGGCCGCGAACTGCAACCTTGCAGGAATCTCCCAGGTTCCATGCCCAACGAAAGCCCCCAGACCCAAATGGAGAAGGGCTGCTTGGGGGCCCCCTGGGGGCCCTTCAGGCCAGCTAGGTCTTTGGGTCCTGGCTCCTTCGCTTTGGGAGCTGTTGCTGCAGTTGGGCATGTTGGCCGGAGAGTGCTTCTCGGGCCGCGAACTGCAACCTTGCAGGAATTTCCCAGGTTCCCGGCCCAACGAAAGCCCCCAGACCCAAATTGAGAGGGGCTGCTTGGTGGCCCCCTGGGGGCCCTTCAGGCCAGCTAGGTCTTTGGGTCCTGGCTCCTTCGGTTTGGGAGCTGTTGCTGCAGTTGGGCATGTTGGCCGGAGAGTGCTTCTCGGGCCGCGAACTGTAACTTGCAGGTACCTCTCAGGTATACATGCCCAACGAAAGCCCCCAGACCCAAATGGAGAGGGGCTGCTTGGGGGCCCCCTGGGGGCCCTTCAGTCCAGCTAGGTCTTTGGGTTCTGGCTCCTTCGCTTTGGGAGCTGTTGCTGCAGTTGGGCATGTTGGCCGGAGAGTGCTTCTCGGGCCGCGAACTGTAACTTGCAGGTACCTCTCAGGTATACATGCCCAACGAAAGCCCCCAGACCCAAATGGAGAGGGGCTGCTTGGGGGCCTTCTGGGGGCCCTTCAGTCCAGCTAGGTCTTTGGGTTCTGGCTCCTTCGCTTTGGGAGCTGTTGCTGGATATTGGGCATGTTGGCCGGAGAGTGCTTCTCGGGCCGCGAACTGCAACCTTGCAGGAATCTCCCAGGTTCCCGGCCCAACGAAAGCCCCCAGACCCAAATTGAGAGGGGCTGCTTGGGGGCCCCCTGGGGGCCCTTCAGGCCAGCTAGGTCTTTGGGTCCTGGCTCCTTCGCTTTGGGAGCTGTTGCTGCAGTTGGGCATGTTGGCCGGAGAGTGCTTCTCGGGCCGCGAACTGCAACCTCGCAGGAATCTCCCAGGTTCCCAGCCCAACGAAAGCCCCCAGACCCAAATGGAGAGGGGCTGCTTGGGGGCCCCCTGGGGGCCCTTCAGGCCAGCTAGGTCTTTGGGTCCTGGCTCCTTCGCTTTGGGAGCTGTTGCTGCAGTTGGGCATGCTGGCCGGAGAGTGCTTCTCCGGCCGCGAACTGCAACCTTGCAGGTACCTCCCAGGTTCCCGGCCCAACGAAAGCCCCCAGACCCAAATGGAGAGGAGCTCCTTGGGTGCCCCATGGGGGCCCTTCAGGCCAGCTAGGTCTTTGTGTCCTGGCTCCTTCGCTTTGGGAGCTGTTGCTGCAGTTGGGCATGTTGGCCGGAGAGTGCTTCTCGGGCCTCGAAATGCAACCTTGAAGGAATCTCCCAGGTTCCCGGCCCAACGAAAGCCCCCAGACCCAAATGGAGAGGGGCTGCTTGGGGGCCCCCTGGGGGCCCTTCAGGCCAGCTAGGTCTTTGGGTCCTGGCTCCTTCGCTTTGGGAGCTGTTGCTGCAGTTGGGCATGTTGGCCGGAGAGTGCTTCTCGGGCCGCGAACTGCAACCTTGCAGGATTCTCCCAGGTTCCCGGCCCAACGAAAGCCCCCAGACCCAAATGGAGAGGGGCTGCTTGGGGGTCCCCTGGGGGCCCTTCAGGCCAGCTAGGTCTTTGGGTCCTGGCTTATTCGGTTTGGGAGCTGTTGCTGCAGTTGGGCATGTTGGCCGGAGAGTGCTTCTCGGGCCGCGAACTGCAACCTTGCAGGATTCTCCCAGGTTCCCGGCCCAACGAAAGCCCCCAGACCCAAATTGAGAGGGGCTGCTTGGGGCCCCCCTGGGGGCCCTTCAGGCCAGCTAGGTCTTTGGGTCCTGGCTCCTTCGGTTTGGGAGCTGTTGCTGCAGTTGGGCATGTTGGCTGGTGAGTGCTTCTCGGGCCGCGAACTGCAACCTTGCAGGAATCTCCCAGGTTCCATGCCCAACGAAAGCCCCCAGACCCAAATGGAGAGGGGCTGCTTGGGGGCCCCCTGGGGGCCCTTCAGGCCAGCTAGGTCTTTGGGTCCTGGCTCCTTCGCTTTGGGAGCTGTTGCTGCAGTTGGGCATGTTGGCCGGAGAGTGCTTCTCGGACTGCGAACTGCAACCTTGCAGGTACCTCCCAGGTTCCCGGCCCAACGAAAGCCCCCAGACCCAAATTGAGAGGGGCTGCTTGGTGGCCCCCTGGGGGCCCTTCAGGCCAGCTAGGTCTTTGTGTCCTGGCTCCTTCGGTTTGGGAGCTGTTGCTGCAGTTGGGCATGTTGGCCAGAGAGTGCTTCTCGGGCCGCGAACTGCAACCTTGCAGGAATCTCCCAGGTTCCCCGCCCAACGAAAGCCCCCAGACCCAAATGGAGAGGGGCTGCTTGGGGACCCCCTGGGGGCCCTTCAGGCCAGCTAGGTCTTTGGGTCCTGGCTCCTTCGCTTTGGGAGCTGTTGCTGCAGTTGGGCATGTTGGCCGGAGAGTGCTTCTCGGGCCGCGAACTGCAACCTCGCAGGAATCTCCCAGGTTCCCAGCCCAACGAAAGCCCCCAGACCCAAATGGAGAGGGGCTGCTTGGGGGCCCCCTGGGGGCCCTTCAGGCCAGCTAGGTCTTTGGGTCCTGGCTCCTTCGCTTTGGGAGCTGTTGCTGCAGTTGGGCATGCTGGCCGGAGAGTGCTTCTCCGGCCGCGAACTGCAACCTTGCAGGTACCTCCCAGGTTCCCGGCCCAACGAAAGCCCCCAGACCCAAATGGAGAGGAGCTCCTTGGGTGCCCCATGGGGGCCCTTCAGGCCAGCTAGGTCTTTGTGTCCTGGCTCCTTCGCTTTGGGAGCTGTTGCTGCAGTTGGGCATGTTGGCCGGAGAGTGCTTCTCGGGCCTCGAAATGCAACCTTGAAGGAATCTCCCAGGTTCCCGGCCCAACGAAAGCCCCCAGACCCAAATGGAGAGGGGCTGCTTGGGGGCCCCCTGGGGGCCCTTCAGGCCAGCTAGGTCTTTGGGTCCTGGCTCCTTCGCTTTGGGAGCTGTTGCTGCAGTTGGGCATGTTGGCCGGAGAGTGCTTCTCGGGCCGCGAACTGCAACCTTGCAGGATTCTCCCAGGTTCCCGGCCCAACGAAAGCCCCCAGACCCAAATGGAGAGGGGCTGCTTGGGGGTCCCCTGGGGGCCCTTCAGGCCAGCTAGGTCTTTGGGTCCTGGCTTATTCGGTTTGGGAGCTGTTGCTGCAGTTGGGCATGTTGGCCGGAGAGTGCTTCTCGGGCCGCGAACTGCAACCTTGCAGGATTCTCCCAGGTTCCCGGCCCAACGAAAGCCCCCAGACCCAAATTGAGAGGGGCTGCTTGGGGCCCCCCTGGGGGCCCTTCAGGCCAGCTAGGTCTTTGGGTCCTGGCTCCTTCGGTTTGGGAGCTGTTGCTGCAGTTGGGCATGTTGGCTGGTGAGTGCTTCTCGGGCCGCGAACTGCAACCTTGCAGGAATCTCCCAGGTTCCATGCCCAACGAAAGCCCCCAGACCCAAATGGAGAGGGGCTGCTTGGGGGCCCCCTGGGGGCCCTTCAGGCCAGCTAGGTCTTTGGGTCCTGGCTCCTTCGCTTTGGGAGCTGTTGCTGCAGTTGGGCATGTTGGCCGGAGAGTGCTTCTCGGACTGCGAACTGCAACCTTGCAGGTACCTCCCAGGTTCCCGGCCCAACGAAAGCCCCCAGACCCAAATTGAGAGGGGCTGCTTGGTGGCCCCCTGGGGGCCCTTCAGGCCAGCTAGGTCTTTGTGTCCTGGCTCCTTCGGTTTGGGAGCTGTTGCTGCAGTTGGGCATGTTGGCCAGAGAGTGCTTCTCGGGCCGCGAACTGCAACCTTGCAGGAATCTCCCAGGTTCCCCGCCCAACGAAAGCCCCCAGACCCAAATGGAGAGGGGCTGCTTGGGGACCCCCTGGGGGCCCTTCAGGCCAGCTAGGTCTTTGGGTCCTGGCTCCTTCGCTTTGGGAGCTGTTGCTGCAGTTGGGCATGTTGGCCGGAGAGTGCTTCTCGGGCCGCGAACTGTAACTTGCAGGTACCTCTCAGGTATACATGCCCAACGAAAGCCCCCAGACCCAAATTGAGAGGGGCTGCTTGGGGCCCCCTGGGGGCCCTTCAGGCCATCTAGGTCTTTGGGTCCTGGCTCCTTCGCTTTGGGAGCTGTTGCTGCAGTTGGGCATGCTGGCCGGAGAGTGCTTCTCCGGCCGCGAACTGCAACCTTGCAGGATTCTCCCAGGTTCCCGGCCCAACGAAAGCCCCCAGACCCAAATGGAGAGGGGCTGCTTGGGGGTCCCCTGGGGGCCCTTCAGGCCAGCTAGGTCTTTGGGTCCTGGCTCCTTCGCTTTGGGAGCTGTTGCTGCAGTTGGGCATGTTGGCCGGAGAGTGCTTCTCGGGCCGCGAACTGCAACCTTGCAGGATTCTCCCAGGTTCCCGGCCCAACGAAAGCCCCCAGACCCAAATTGAGAGGGGCTGCTTGGGGCCCCCCTGGGGGCCCTTCAGGCCAGCTAGGTCTTTGGGTCCTGGCTCCTTCGCTTTGGGAGCTGTTGCTGCAGTTGGGCATGTTGGCCGGAGAGTGCTTCTCGGGCCGCGAACTGCAACCTCGCAGGAATCTCCCAGGTTCCCGGCCCAACGAAAGCCCCCAGACCCAAATTGAGAGGGGCTGCTTGGGGGCCCCCTGGGGGCCCTTCAGGCCAGCTAGGTCTTTGGGTCCTGGCTCCTTCGCTTTGGGAGCTGTTGCTGCAGTTGGACATGCTGGCCGGAGAGTGCTTCTCCGGCCGCGAACTGCAACCTTGCAGGTAGCTCCCAGGTTCCCGGCCCAACGAAAGCCCCCAGACCCAAATGGAGAGGAGCTCCTTGGGTGCCCCATGGGGGCCCTTCAGGCCAGCTAGGTCTTTGTGTCCTGGCTCCTTCGCTTTGGGAGCTGTTGCTGCAGTTGGGCATGTTGGGCGGAGAGTGCTTCTCGGGCTGCGAACTGCAACCTCGCAGGAATCTCCCAGGTTCCCGGCCCAACGAAAGCCCCCAGACCCAAATGGAGAGGGGCTGCTTGGGGGCCCCCTGGGGGCCCTTCAGGCCAGCTAGGTCTTTGGGTCCTGGCTCCTTCGCTTTGGGAGCTGTTGCTGCAGTTGGGCATGTTGGCCGGAGAGTGCTTCTCGGGCCGCGAACTGCAACCTTGCAGGAATCTCCCAGGTTCCCGGCCCAACGAAAGCCCCCAGACCCAAATTGAGAGGGGCTGCTTGGGGCCCCCCTGGGGGCCCTTCAGGCCAGCTAGGTCTTTGGGTCCTGGCTCCTTCGGTTTGGGAGCTGTTGCTGCAGTTGGGCATGTTGGCTGGAGAGTGCTTCTCGGGCCGCGAACTGCAACCTTGCAGGAATCTCCCAGGTTCCATGCCCAACGAAAGCCCCCAGACCCAAATGGAGAAGGGCTGCTTGGGGGCCCCCTGGGGGCCCTTCAGGCCAGCTAGGTCTTTGGGTCCTGGCTCCTTCGCTTTGGGAGCTGTTGCTGCAGTTGGGCATGTTGGCCGGAGAGTGCTTCTCGGGCCGCGAACTGCAACCTTGCAGGAATTTCCCAGGTTCCCGGCCCAACGAAAGCCCCCAGACCCAAATTGAGAGGGGCTGCTTGGTGGCCCCCTGGGGGCCCTTCAGGCCAGCTAGGTCTTTGGGTCCTGGCTCCTTCGGTTTGGGAGCTGTTGCTGCAGTTGGGCATGTTGGCCGGAGAGTGCTTCTCGGGCCGCGAACTGTAACTTGCAGGTACCTCTCAGGTATACATGCCCAACGAAAGCCCCCAGACCCAAATGGAGAGGGGCTGCTTGGGGGCCCCCTGGGGGCCCTTCAGTCCAGCTAGGTCTTTGGGTTCTGGCTCCTTCGCTTTGGGAGCTGTTGCTGCAGTTGGGCATGTTGGCCGGAGAGTGCTTCTCGGGCCGCGAACTGTAACTTGCAGGTACCTCTCAGGTATACATGCCCAACGAAAGCCCCCAGACCCAAATGGAGAGGGGCTGCTTGGGGGCCTTCTGGGGGCCCTTCAGTCCAGCTAGGTCTTTGGGTTCTGGCTCCTTCGCTTTGGGAGCTGTTGCTGGATATTGGGCATGTTGGCCGGAGAGTGCTTCTCGTGCCGCGAACTGCAACCTTGCAGGAATCTCCCAGGTTCCCGGCCCAACGAAAGCCCCCAGACCCAAATGGAGAGGGGCAGCTTGGGGGCCCCCTGGGGGCCCTTCAGGCCAGCTAGGTCTTTGGGTCCTGGCTCCTTCGCTTTGGGAGCTGTTGCTGCAGTTGGGCATGTTGGCCGGAGAGTGCTTCTCCGGCCGCGAACTGCAACCTTGCAGGAATCTCCCAGGTTCCCGGCCCAACGAAAGCCCCCAGACCCAAATGGAGAGGGGCTGCTTGGGGGCCCCCTGGGGGCACTTCAGGCCAGCTAGGTCTTTGGGTCCTGGCTCCTTCGCTTTGGGAGCTGTTGCTGCAGTTGGGCATGCTGGCCGGAGAGTGCTTCTCCGGCCGCGAACTGCAACCTTGCAGGTACCTCCCAGGTTCCATGCCCAACTGAAGCCCCCAGACCCAAATGGAGAGGAGCTCCTTGGGGGCCCCCTGGGGGCCCTTCAGGCCAGCTAGGTCTTTGGGTCCTGGCTCCTTCGCTTTGGGAGCTGTTGCTGCAGTTGGGCATGTTGGCCGGAGAGTGCTTCTCGGGCCGCGAACTGCAACCTCGCAGGAATCTCCCAGGTTCCCAGCCCAACGAAAGCCCCCAGACCCAAATGGAGAGGGGCTGCTTGGGGGCCCCCTGGGGGCCCTTCAGGCCAGCTAGGTCTTTGGGTCCTGGCTCCTTCGCTTTGGGAGCTGTTGCTGCAGTTGGGCATGCTGGCCGGAGAGTGCTTCTCCGGCCGCGAACTGCAACCTTGCAGGTACCTCCCAGGTTCCCGGCCCAACGAAAGCCCCCAGACCCAAATGGAGAGGAGCTCCTTGGGTGCCCCATGGGGGCCCTTCAGGCCAGCTAGGTCTTTGTGTCCTGGCTCCTTCGCTTTGGGAGCTGTTGCTGCAGTTGGGCATGTTGGCCGGAGAGTGCTTCTCGGGCCGCGAACTGCAACCTCGCAGGAATCTCCCAGGTTCCCGGCCCAACGAAAGCCCCCAGACCCAAATGGAGAGGGGCTGCTTGGGGGCCCCCTGGGGGCCCTTCAGGCCAGCTAGGTCTTTGGGTCCTGGCTCCTTCGGTTTGGGAGCTGTTGCTGCAGTTGGGCATGTTGGCCGGAGAGTGCTTCTCGGGCCGCGAACTGCAACCTTGCAGGATTCTCCCAGGTTCCCGGCCCAACGAAAGCCCCCAGACCCAAATGGAGAGGGGCTGCTTGGGGGTCCCCTGGGGGCCCTTCAGGCCAGCTAGGTCTTTGGGTCCTGGCTTATTCGGTTTGGGAGCTGTTGCTGCAGTTGGGCATGTTGGGCGGAGAGTGCTTCTCGGGCCTCGAACTGCAACCTTGCAGGATTCTCCCAGGTTCCCGGCCCAACGAAAGCCCCCAGACCCAAATTGAGAGGGGCTGCTTGGGGCCCCCCTGGGGGCCCTTCAGGCCAGCTAGGTCTTTGGGTCCTGGCTCCTTCGGTTTGGGAGCTGTTGCTGCAGTTGGGCATGTTGGCTGGTGAGTGCTTCTCGGGCCGCGAACTGCAACCTTGCAGGAATCTCCCAGGTTCCATGCCCAACGAAAGCCCCCAGACCCAAATGGAGAGGGGCTGCTTGGGGGCCCCCTGGGGGCCCTTCAGGCCAGCTAGGTCTTTGGGTCCTGGCTCCTTCGCTTTGGGAGCTGTTGCTGCAGTTGGGCATGTTGGCCGGAGAGTGCTTCTCGGACTGCGAACTGCAACCTTGCAGGTACCTCCCAGGTTCCCGGCCCAACGAAAGCCCCCAGACCCAAATTGAGAGGGGCTGCTTGGTGGCCCCCTGGGGGCCCTTCAGGCCAGCTAGGTCTTTGTGTCCTGGCTCCTTCGGTTTGGGAGCTGTTGCTGCAGTTGGGCATGTTGGCCAGAGAGTGCTTCTCGGGCCGCGAACTGCAACCTTGCAGGAATCTCCCAGGTTCCCCGCCCAACGAAAGCCCCCAGACCCAAATGGAGAGGGGCTGCTTGGGGACCCCCTGGGGGCCCTTCAGGCCAGCTAGGTCTTTGGGTCCTGGCTCCTTCGGTTTGGGAGCTGTTGCTGCAGTTGGGCATGTTGGGCGGAGAGTGCTTCTCGGGCCGCGAACTGTAACTTGCAGGTACCTCTCAGGTATACATGCCCAACGAAAGCCCCCAGACCCAAATTGAGAGGGGCTGCTTGGGGCCCCCTGGGGGCCCTTCAGGCCATCTAGGTCTTTGGGTCCTGGCTCCTTCGCTTTGGGAGCTGTTGCTGCAGTTGGGCATGCTGGCCGGAGAGTGCTTCTCCGGCCGCGAACTGCAACCTTGCAGGATTCTCCCAGGTTCCCGGCCCAACGAAAGCCCCCAGACCCAAATGGAGAGGGGCTGCTTGGGGGTCCCCTGGGGGCCCTTCAGGCCAGCTAGGTCTTTGGGTCCTGGCTCCTTCGGTTTGGGAGCTGTTGCTGCAGTTGGGCATGTTGGCCGGAGAGTGCTTCTCGGGCCGCGAACTGCAACCTTGCAGGATTCTCCCAGGTTCCCGGCCCAACGAAAGCCCCCAGACCCAAATTGAGAGGGGCTGCTTGGGGACCCCCTGGGGGCCCTTCAGGCCAGCTAGGTCTTTGGGTCCTGGCTCCTTCGGTTTGGGAGCTGTTGCTGCAGTTGGGCATGTTGGCCGGAGAGTGCTTCTCGGGCCGCGAACTGCAACCTCGCAGGAATCTCCCAGGTTCCCGGCCCAACGAAAGCCCCCAGACCCAAATTGAGAGGGGCTGCTTGGGGGCCCCCTGGGGGCCCTTCAGGCCAGCTAGGTCTTTGGGTCCTGGCTCCTTCGCTTTGGGAGCTGTTGCTGCAGTTGGGCATGTTGGCCGGAGAGTGCTTCTCGGGCCGCGAACTGCAACCTTGCAGGAATCTCCCAGGTTCCCGGCCCAACGAAAGCCCCCAGACCCAAATGGAGAGGGGCTGCTTGGGGGCCCCATGGGGGCCCTTCAGGCCAGCTAGGTCTTTGGGTCCTGGCTCCTTCGCTTTGGGAGCTGTTGCTGCAGTTGGGCATGTTGGCCGGAGAGTGCTTCTCGGGCCGCGAACTGCAACCTCGCAGGAATCTCCCAGGTTCCCAGCCCAACGAAAGCCCCCAGACCCAAATTGAGATGGGCTGCTTGGGGGCCCCCTGGGGGCCCTTCAGGCCAGCTAGGTCTTTGGGTCCTGGCTCCTTCGCTTTGGGAGCTGTTGCTGCAGTTGGGCATGTTGGCCGGAGAGTGCTTCTCGGGCCGCGAACTGCAACCTTGCAGGATTCTCCCAGGTTCCCGGCCCAACGAAAGCCCCCAGACCCAAATGGAGAGGGGCTGCTTGGGGGCCCCCTGGGGGCCCTTCAGGCCAGCTAGGTCTTTGGGTCCTGGCTCCTTCGGTTTGGGAGCTGTTGCTGCAGTTGGGCATGTTGGCCGGAGAGTGCTTCTCGGGCCGCGAACTGTAACTTGCAGGTACCTCTCAGGTATACATGCCCAACGAAAGCCCCCAGACCCAAATGGAGAGGGGCTGCTTGGGGGCCCCCTGGGGGCCCTTCAGGCCAGCTAGGTCTTTGGGTCCTGGCTCCTTCGCTTTGGGAGCTGTTGCTGGATATTGGGCATGTTGGCCGGAGAGTGCTTCTCGGGCCGCGAACTGCAACCTTGCTGGTATCTCCCAGGTTCTCAGCCTAAAGAAAGCCCCCAGACCCAAATTGAGAGGGGCTGCTTGGGGGCCCCCTGGGGGCCCTTCAGGCCAGCTAGGTCTTTGGGTCCTGGCTCCTTCGCTTTGGGAGCTGTTGCTGCAGTTGGGCATGTTGGCCGGAGAGTGCTTCTCCGGCCGCGAACTGCAACCTTGCAGGAATCTCCCAGGTTCCCGGCCCAACGAAAGCCCCCAGACCCAAATGGAGAGGGGCTGCTTGGGGGCCCCCTGGGGGCCCTTCAGGCCAGCTAGGTCTTTGGGTCCTGGCTCCTTCGGTTTGGGAGCTGTTGCTGCAGTTGGGCATGTTGGCCGGAGAGTGCTTCTCGGGCCGCGAACTGCAACCTTGCATGAATCTCCCAGGTTCCCCGCCCAACGAAAGCCCCCAGACCCAAATTGAGAGGGGCTGCTTGGGGGCCCCCTGGGGGCACTTCAGGCCAGCTAGGTCTTTGGGTCCTGGCTCCTTCGCTTTGGGAGCTGTTGCTGCAGTTGGGCATGTTGGCCGGAGAGTGCTTCTCGGGCCGCGAACTGTAACCTTGCAGGTACCTCCCAGGTATACATGCCCAACGAAAGCCCCCAGACCCAAATTGAGAGGGGCTGCTTGGGGGCCCCCTGGGGGCCCTTCAGGCCAGCTAGGTCTTTGGGTCCTGGCTCCTTCGCTTTGGGAGCTGTTGCTGCAGTTGGGCATGCTGGCCGGAGAGTGCTTCTCCGGCCGCGAACTGCAACCTTGCAGGTACCTCCCAGGTTCCATGCCCAACTAAAGCCCCCAGACCCAAATGGAGAGGAGCTCCTTGTGGGCCCCCTGGGGGCCCTTCAGGCCAGCTAGGTCTTTGGGTCCTGGCTCCTTCGGTTTGGGAGCTGTTGCTGCAGTTGGGCATGTTGGCCGGAGAGTGCTTCTCCGGCCGCGAACTGCAACCTTGCAGGAATCTCCCAGGTTCCCGGCCCAACGAAAGCCCCCAGACCCAAATGGAGAGGGGCTGCTTGGGGGCCCCCTGGGGGCACTTCAGGCCAGCTAGGTCTTTGGGTCCTGGCTCCTTCGGTTTGGGAGCTGTTGCTGCAGTTGGGCATGTTGGCCGGAGAGTGCTTCTCGGGCCGCGAACTGCAACCTTGCATGAATCTCCCAGGTTCCCCGCCCAACGAAAGCCCCCAGACCCAAATTAGAGAGGGGCTGCTTGGGGACCCCCTGGGGGCACTTCAGGCCAGCTAGGTCTTTGGGTCCTGGCTCCTTCGCTTTGGGAGCTGTTGCTGCAGTTGGGCATGTTGGCCGGAGAGTGCTTCTCGGGCCGCGAACTGTAACCTTGCAGGTACCTCCCAGGTATACATGCCCAACGAAAGCCCCCAGACCCAAATTGAGAGGGGCTGCTTGGGGGCCCCCTGGGGGCCCTTCAGGCCATCTAGGTCTTTGGGTCCTGGCTCCTTCGCTTTGGGAGCTGTTGCTGCAGTTGGGCATGCTGGCCGGAGAGTGCTTCTCCGGCCGCGAACTGCAACCTTGCAGGTACCTCCCAGGTTCCCGGCCCAACGAAAGCCCCCAGACCCAAATGGAGAGGAGCTCCTTGGGGGCCCCCTGGGGGCCCTTCAGGCCAGCTAGGTCTTTGGGTCCTGGCTCCTTCGCTTTGGGAGCTGTTGCTGCAGTTGGGCATGTTGGGCGGAGAGTGCTTCTCGGGCCGCGAACTGCAACCTCGCAGTAATCTCCCAGGTTCCCAGCCCAACGAAAGCCCCCAGACCCAAATTGAGAGGGGCTGCTTGGGGGCCTTCTGGGGGCCCTTCAGGCCAGCTAGGTCTTTGGGTCCTGGCTCCTTCGCTTTGGGAGCTGTTGCTGCAGTTGGGCATGTTGGCCGGAGAGTGCTTCTCGGGCCGCGAACTGCAACCTTGCAGGAATCTCCCAGGTTCCCGGCCCAACGAAAGCCCCCAGACCCAAATGGAGAGGGGCTGCTTGGGGGCCCCCTGGGGGCCCTTCAGGCCAGCTAGGTCTTTGGGTCCTGGCTCCTTCGGTTTGGGAGCTGTTGCTGCAGTTGGGCATGTTGGCCGGAGAGTGCTTCTCGGGCCGCGAACTGCAACCTTGCAGGATTCTCCCAGGTTCCCGGCCCAACGAAAGCCCCCAGACCCAAATGGAGAGGGGCTGCTTGGGGCCCCCCTGGGGGCCCTTCAGGCCAGCTAGGTCTTTGGGTCTTGGCTCCTTCGCTTTGGGAGCTGTTGCTGCAGTTGGGCATGTTGGACGGAGAGTGCTTCTCGGGCCGCGAACTGCAACCTTGCAGGAATCTCCCAGGTTCCATGCCCAACGAAAGCCCCCAGACCCAAATGGAGAGGGGCTGCTTGGGGGCCCCCTGGGGGCCCTTCAGGCCAGCTAGGTCTTTGGGTCCTGGCTCCTTCGCTTTGGGAGCTGTTGCTGCAGTTGGGCATGTTGGCCGGAGAGTGCTTCTCGGGCCGCGAACTGTAACCTTGCAGGTACCTCCCAGGTATACATGCCCAAGGAAAGCCCCCAGACCCAAATTGAGAGGGGCTGCTTGGGGGCCCCCTGGGGGCCCTTCAGGCCATCTAGGTCTTTGGGTCCTGGCTCCTTCGGTTTGGGAGCTGTTGCTGCAGTTGGGCATGCTGGCCGGAGAGTGCTTCTCCGGCCGCGAACTGCAACCTTGCAGGTACCTCCCAGGTTCCCGGCCCAACTAAAGCCCCCAGACCCAAATGGACAGGAGCTCCTTGGGGGCCCCATGGGGGCCCTTCAGGCCAGCTAGGTCTTTGGGTCCTGGCTCCTTCGCTTTGGGAGCTGTTGCTGCAGTTGGGCATGTTGGCCGGAGAGTGCTTCTCGGGCCGCGAACTGCAACCTCGCAGGAATCTCCCAGGTTCCCAGCCCAACGAAAGCCCCAGACCCAAATGGAGAGGGGCTGCTTGGGGGCCCCCTGGGGGCCCTTCAGGCCAGCTAGGTCTTTGGGTCCTGGCTCCTTCGCTTTGGGAGCTGTTGCTGCAGTTGGGCATGTTGGCCGGAGAGTGCTTCTCGGGCCGCGAACTGCAACCTTGCAGTAATCTCCCAGGTTCCCGGCCCAACGAAAGCCCCCAGACCCAAATGGAGAGGGGCTGCTTGGGGGCCCCCTGGGGGCCCTTCAGGCCAGCTAGGTCTTTGGGTCCTGGCTCCTTCGGTTTGGGAGCTGTTGCTGCAGTTGGGCATGTTGGCCGGAGAGTGCTTCTCGGGCCGCGAACTGCAACCTTGCAGGAATCTCCCAGGTTCCCGGCCCAACGAAAGCCCCCAGACCCAAATGGAGAGGGGCTGCTTGTGGGCCCCCTGGGGGCCCTTCAGGCCAGCTAGGTCTTTGGGTCCTGGCTCCTTCGGTTTGGGAGCTGTTGCTGCAGTTGGGCATGTTGGCCGGAGAGTGCTTCTCGGGCCGCGAACTGCAACCTTGCAGGATTCTCCCAGGTTCCCGGCCCAACGAAAGCCCCCAGACCCAAATTGAGAGGGGCTGCTTGGGGCCCCCCTGGGGGCCCTTCAGGCCAGCTAGGTCTTTGGGTCTTGGCTCCTTCGCTTTGGGAGCTGTTGCTGCAGTTGGGCATGTTGGACGGAGAGTGCTTCTCGGGCCGCGAACTGCAACATTGCAGGAATCTCCCAGGTTCCATGCCCAACGAAAGCCCCCAGACCCAAATTGAGAGGGGCTGCTTGGGGGCCCCCTGGGGGCCCTTCAGGCCAGCTAGGTCTTTGGGTCCTGGCTCCTTCGCTTTGGGAGCTGTTGCTGCAGTTGGGCATGTTGGCCGGAGAGTGCTTCTCGGGCCGCGAACTGTAACCTTGCAGGTACCTCCCAGGTATACATGCCCAAGGAAAGCCCCCAGACCCAAATTGAGAGGGGCTGCTTGGGGGCCCCCTGGGGGCCCTTCAGGCCATCTAGGTCTTTGGGTCCTGGCTCCTTCGCTTTGGGAGCTGTTGCTGCAGTTGGGCATGCTGGCCGGAGAGTGCTTCTCCGGCCGCGAACTGCAACCTTGCAGGTACCTCCCAGGTTCCCGGCCCAACTAAAGCCCCCAGACCCAAATGGACAGGAGCTCCTTGGGGGCCCCATGGGGGCCCTTCAGGCCAGCTAGGTCTTTGGGTCCTGGCTCCTTCGCTTTGGGAGCTGTTGCTGCAGTTGGGCATGTTGGCCGGAGAGTGCTTCTCGGGCCGCGAACTGCAACCTCGCAGGAATCTCCCAGGTTCCCAGCCCACCGAAAGCCCCAGACCCAAATGGAGAGGGGCTGCTTGGGGGCCCCCTGGGGGCCCTTCAGGCCAGCTAGGTCTTTGGGTCCTGGCTCCTTCGCTTTGGGAGCTGTTGCTGCAGTTGGGCATGTTGGCCGGAGAGTGCTTCTCGGGCCGCGAACTGCAACCTTGCAGTAATCTCCCAGGTTCCCGGCCCAACGAAAGCCCCCAGACCCAAATGGAGAGGGGCTGCTTGGGGGCCCCCTGGGGGCCCTTCAGGCCAGCGAGGTCTTTGGGTCCTGGCTCCTTCGCTTTGGGAGCTGTTGCTGCAGTTGGGCATGTTGGCCGGAGAGTGCTTCTCGGGCCGCGAACTGCAACCTTGCAGTAATCTCCCAGGTTCCCGGCCCAACGAAAGCCCCCAGACCCAAATGGAGAGGGGCTGCTTGGGGGCCCCCTGGGGGCCCTTCAGGCCAGCTAGGTCTTTGGGTCCTGGCTCCTTCGGTTTGGGAGCTGTTGCTGCAGTTGGGCATGTTGGCCGGAGAGTGCTTCTCGGGCCGCGAACTGCAACCTTGCAGGAATCTCCCAGGTTCCCGGCCCAACGAAAGCCCCCAGACCCAAATGGAGAGGGGCTGCTTGTGGGCCCCCTGGGGGCCCTTCAGGCCAGCTAGGTCTTTGGGTCCTGGCTCCTTCGGTTTGGGAGCTGTTGCTGCAGTTGGGCATGTTGGACGGAGAGTGCTTCTCGGGCCGCGAACTGCAACCTTGCAGGATTCTCCCAGGTTCCCGGCCCAACGAAAGCCCCCAGACCCAAATTGAGAGGGGCTGCTTGGGGCCCCCCTGGGGGCCCTTCAGGCCAGCTAGGTCTTTGGGTCTTGGCTCCTTCGCTTTGGGAGCTGTTGCTGCAGTTGGGCATGTTGGACGGAGAGTGCTTCTCGGGCCGCGAACTGTAACCTTGCAGGTACCTCCCAGGTATACATGCCCAACGAAAGCCCCCAGACCCAAATGGAGAGGGGCTGCTTGGGGGCCCCCTGGGGGCCCTTCAGGCCATCTAGGTCTTTGGGTCCTGGCTCCTTCGCTTTGGGAGCTGTTGCTGCAGTTGGGCATGCTGGCCGGAGAGTGCTTCTCCGGCCGCGAACTGCAACCTTGCAGGTACCTCCCAGGTTCCCGGCCCAACTAAAGCCCCCAGACCCAAATGGACAGGAGCTCCTTGGGGGCCCCCTGGGGGCCCTTCAGGCCAGCTAGGTCTTTGGGTCCTGGCTCCTTCGCTTTGGGAGCTGTTGCTGCAGTTGGGCATGTTGGCCGGAGAGTGCTTCTCGGGCCGCGAACTGCAACCTCGCAGGAATCTCCCAGGTTCCCAGCCCACCGAAAGCCCCAGACCCAAATGGAGAGGGGCTGCTTGGGGGCCCCCTGGGGGCCCTTCAGGCCAGCTAGGTCTTTGGGTCCTGGCTCCTTCGCTTTGGGAGCTGTTGCTGCAGTTGGGCATGTTGGCCGGAGAGTGCTTCTCGGGCCGCGAACTGCAACCTTGCAGTAATCTCCCAGGTTCCCGGCCCAACGAAAGCCCCCAGACCCAAATGGAGAGGGGCTGCTTGGGGGCCCCCTGGGGGCCCTTCAGGCCAGCTAGGTCTTTGGGTCCTGGCTCCTTCGGTTTGGGAGCTGTTGCTGCAGTTGGGCATGTTGGCCGGAGAGTGCTTCTCGGGCCGCGAACTGCAACCTTGCAGGAATCTCCCAGGTTCCCGGCCCAACGAAAGCCCCCAGACCCAAATGGAGAGGGGCTGCTTGGGGGCCCCCTGGGGGCCCTTCAGGCCAGCTAGGTCTTTGGGTCCTGGCTCCTTCGGTTTGGGAGCTGTTGCTGCAGTTGGGCATGTTGGCCGGAGAGTGCTTCTCGGGCCGCGAACTGCAACCTTGCAGGATTCTCCCAGGTTCCCGGCCCAACGAAAGCCCCCAGACCCAAATTGAGAGGGGCTGCTTGGGGCCCCCCTGGGGGCCCTTCAGGCCAGCTAGGTCTTTGGGTCTTGGCTCCTTCGCTTTGGGAGCTGTTGCTGCAGTTGGGCATGTTGGACGGAGAGTGCTTCTCGGGCCGCGAACTGCAACCTTGCAGGAATCTCCCAGGTTCCATGCCCAACGAAAGCCCCCAGACCCAAATGGAGAGGGGCTGCTTGGGGGCCCCCTGGGGGCCCTTCAGGCCAGCTAGGTCTTTGGGTCCTGGCTCCTTCGGTTTGGGAGCTGTTGCTGCAGTTGGGCATGTTGGCCGGAGAGTGCTTCTCGGGCCGCGAACTGCAACCTTGCAGGAATCTCCCAGGTTCCCGGCCCAACGAAAGCCCCCAGACCCAAATGGAGAGGGGCTGCTTGGGGGCCCCCTGGGGGCCCTTCAGGCCAGCTAGGTCTTTGGGTCCTGGCTCCTTCGGTTTGGGAGCTGTTGCTGCAGTTGGGCATGTTGGCCGGAGAGTGCTTCTCGGGCCGCGAACTGCAACCTTGCAGGAATCTCCCAGGTTCCCGGCCCAACGAAAGCCCCCAGACCCAAATGGAGAGGGGCTGCTTGGGGGCCCCCTGGGGGCCCTTCAGGCCAGCTAGGTCTTTGGGTCCTGGCTCCTTCGGTTTGGGAGCTGTTGCTGCAGTTGGGCATGTTGGCCGGAGAGTGCTTCTCGGGCCGCGAACTGCAACCTTGCAGGATTCTCCCAGGTTCCCGGCCCAACGAAAGCCCCCAGACCCAAATTGAGAGGGGCTGCTTGGGGCCCCCCTGGGGGCCCTTCAGGCCAGCTAGGTCTTTGGGTCTTGGCTCCTTCGCTTTGGGAGCTGTTGCTGCAGTTGGGCATGTTGGACGGAGAGTGCTTCTCGGGCCGCGAACTGCAACCTTGCAGGAATCTCCCAGGTTCCATGCCCAACGAAAGCCCCCAGACCCAAATGGAGAGGGGCTGCTTGGGGGCCCCCTGGGGGCCCTTCAGGCCAGCTAGGTCTTTGGGTCCTGGCTCCTTCGCTTTGGGAGCTGTTGCTGCAGTTGGGCATGTTGGCCGGAGAGTGCTTCTCGGGCCGCGAACTGTAACCTTGCAGGTACCTCCCAGGTATACATGCCCAAGGAAAGCCCCCAGACCCAAATTGAGAGGGGCTGCTTGGGGGCCCCCTGGGGGCCCTTCAGGCCAGCTAGGTCTTTGGGTCCTGGCTCCTTCGCTTTGGGAGCTGTTGCTGCAGTTGGGCATGCTGGCCGGAGAGTGCTTCTCCGGCCGCGAACTGCAACCTTGCAGGTACCTCCCAGGTTCCCGGCCCAACTAAAGCCCCCAGACCCAAATGGACAGGAGCTCCTTGGGGGCCCCATGGGGGCCCTTCAGGCCAGCTAGGTCTTTGGGTCCTGGCTCCTTCGCTTTGGGAGCTGTTGCTGCAGTTGGGCATGTTGGCCGGAGAGTGCTTCTCGGGCCGCGAACTGCAACCTCGCAGGAATCTCCCAGGTTCCCAGCCCAACGAAAGCCCCAGACCCAAATGGAGAGGGGCTGCTTGGGGGCCCCCTGGGGGCCCTTCAGGCCAGCTAGGTCTTTGGGTCCTGGCTCCTTCGCTTTGGGAGCTGTTGCTGCAGTTGGGCATGTTGGACGGAGAGTACTTCTCGGGCCGCGAACTGCAACCTTGCAGGAATCTCCCAGGTTCCCGGCCCAACGAAAGCCCCCAGACCCAAATGGAGAGGGGCTGCTTGGGGGCCCCCTGGGGGCCCTTCAGGCCAGCTAGGTCTTTGGGTCCTGGCTCCTTCGGTTTGGGAGCTGTTGCTGCAGTTGGGCATGTTGGCCGGAGAGTGCTTCTCGGGCCGCGAACTGCAACCTTGCAGGATTCTCCCAGGTTCCCGGCCCAACGAAAGCCCCCAGACCCAAATGGAGAGGGGCTGCTTGGGGGCCCCCTGGGGGCCCTTCAGGCCAGCTAGGTCTTTGGGTCCTGGCTCCTTCGGTTTGGGAGCTGTTGCTGCAGTTGGGCATGTTGGACGGAGAGTGCTTCTCGGGCCGCGAACTGCAACCTTGCAGGAATCTCCCAGGTTCCATGCCCAACGAAAGCCCCCAGACCCAAATGGAGAGGGGCTGCTTGGGGGCCCCCTGGGGGCCCTTCAGGCCAGCTAGGTCTTTGGGTCCTGGCTCCTTCGCTTTGGGAGCTGTTGCTGCAGTTGGGCATGTTGGCCGGAGAGTGCTTCTCGGGCCGCGAACTGCAACCTTGCAGGATTCTCCCAGGTTCCATGCCCAACGAAAGCCCCCAGACCCAAATTGAGAGGGGCTGCTTGGGGCCCCCCTGGGGGCCCTTCAGGCCAGCTAGGTCTTTGGGTCTTGGCTCCTTCGCTTTGGGAGCTGTTGCTGCAGTTGGGCATGTTGGACGGAGAGTGCTTCTCGGGCCGCGAACTGCAACCTTGCAGGAATCTCCCAGGTTCCATGCCCAACGAAAGCCCCCAGACCCAAATGGAGAGGGGCTGCTTGGGGGCCCCCTGGGGGCCCTTCAGGCCAGCTAGGTCTTTGGGTCCTGGCTCCTTCGCTTTGGGAGCTGTTGCTGCAGTTGGGCATGTTGGCCGGAGAGTGCTTCTCGGGCCGCGAACTGTAACCTTGCAGGTACCTCCCAGGTATACATGCCCAAGGAAAGCCCCCAGACCCAAATTGAGAGGGGCTGCTTGGGGGCCCCCTGGGGGCCCTTCAGGCCAGCTAGGTCTTTGGGTCCTGGCTCCTTCGCTTTGGGAGCTGTTGCTGCAGTTGGGCATGCTGGCCGGAGAGTGCTTCTCCGGCCGCGAACTGCAACCTTGCAGGTACCTCCCAGGTTCCCGGCCCAACTAAAGCCCCCAGACCCAAATGGACAGGAGCTCCTTGGGGGCCCCATGGGGGCCCTTCAGGCCAGCTAGGTCTTTGGGTCCTGGCTCCTTCGCTTTGGGAGCTGTTGCTGCAGTTGGGCATGTTGGCCGGAGAGTGCTTCTCGGGCCGCGAACTGCAACCTCGCAGGAATCTCCCAGGTTCCCAGCCCAACGAAAGCCCCAGACCCAAATGGAGAGGGGCTGCTTGGGGGCCCCCTGGGGGCCCTTCAGGCCAGCTAGGTCTTTGGGTCCTGGCTCCTTCGCTTTGGGAGCTGTTGCTGCAGTTGGGCATGTTGGCCGGAGAGTGCTTCTCGGGCCGCGAACTGCAACCTTGCAGTAATCTCCCAGGTTCCCGGCCCAACGAAAGCCCCCAGACCCAAATGGAGAGGGGCTGCTTGGGGGCCCCCTGGGGGCCCTTCAGGCCAGCTAGGTCTTTGGGTCCTGGCTCCTTCGGTTTGGGAGCTGTTGCTGAAGTTGGGCATGTTGGCCGGAGAGTGCTTCTCGGGCCGCGAACTGCAACCTTGCAGGAATCTCCCAGGTTCCCGGCCCAACGAAAGCCCCCAGACCCAAATGGAGAGGGGCTGCTTGGGGGCCCCCTGGGGGCCCTTCAGGCCAGCTAGGTCTTTGGGTCCTGGCTCCTTCGGTTTGGGAGCTGTTGCTGCAGTTGGGCATGTTGGCCGGAGAGTGCTTCTCGGGCCGCGAACTGCAACCTTGCAGGAATCTCCCAGGTTCCATGCCCAACGAAAGCCCCCAGACCCAAATGGAGAGGGGCTGCTTGGGGGCCCCCTGGGGGCCCTTCAGGCCAGCTAGGTCTTTGGGTCCTGGCTCCTTCGCTTTGGGAGCTGTTGCTGCAGTTGGGCATGTTGGCCGGAGAGTGCTTCTCGGGCCGCGAACTGTAACCTTGCAGGTACCTCCCAGGTATACATGCCCAAGGAAAGACCCCAGACCCAAATTGAGAGGGGCTGCTTGGGGGCCCCCTGGGGGCCCTTCAGGCCAGCTAGGTCTTTGGGTCCTGGCTCCTTCGCTTTGGGAGCTGTTGCTGCAGTTG
Organism: Gallinula chloropus; assembly: GCF_964237585.1. NCBI lineage: Eukaryota > Metazoa > Chordata > Aves > Gruiformes > Rallidae > Gallinula > Gallinula chloropus. The sequence continues at coordinate 36,079 of NW_028168153.1, read as the reverse complement.
GGCATGCTGGCCGGAGAGTGCTTCTCCGGCCGCGAACTGCAACCTTGCAGGTACCTCCCAGGTTCCCGGCCCAACTAAAGCCCCCAGACCCAAATGGACAGGAGCTCCTTGGGGGCCCCATGGGGGCCCTTCAGGCCAGCTAGGTCTTTGGGTCCTGGCTCCTTCGCTTTGGGAGCTGTTGCTGCAGTTGGGCATGTTGGCCGGAGAGTGCTTCTCGGGCCGCGAACTGCAACCTCGCAGGAATCTCCCAGGTTCCCAGCCCAACGAAAGCCCCAGACCCAAATGGAGAGGGGCTGCTTGGGGGCCCCCTGGGGGCCCTTCAGGCCAGCTAGGTCTTTGGGTCCTGGCTCCTTCGCTTTGGGAGCTGTTGCTGCAGTTGGGCATGTTGGCCGGAGAGTGCTTCTCGGGCCGCGAACTGCAACCTTGCAGTAATCTCCCAGGTTCCCGGCCCAACGAAAGCCCCCAGACCCAAATGGAGAGGGGCTGCTTGGGGGCCCCCTGGGGGCCCTTCAGGCCAGCTAGGTCTTTGGGTCCTGGCTCCTTCGGTTTGGGAGCTGTTGCTGCAGTTGGGCATGTTGGCCGGAGAGTGCTTCTCGGGCCGCGAACTGCAACCTTGCAGGATTCTCCCAGGTTCCCGGCCCAACGAAAGCCCCCAGACCCAAATGGAGAGGGGCTGCTTGGGGCCCCCCTGGGGGCCCTTCAGGCCAGCTAGGTCTTTGGGTCTTGGCTCCTTCGCTTTGGGAGCTGTTGCTGCAGTTGGGCATGTTGGACGGAGAGTGCTTCTCGGGCCGCGAACTGCAACCTTGCAGGAATCTCCCAGGTTCCATGCCCAACGAAAGCCCCCAGACCCAAATGGAGAGGGGCTGCTTGGGGGCCCCCTGGGGGCCCTTCAGGCCAGCTAGGTCTTTGGGTCCTGGCTCCTTCGCTTTGGGAGCTGTTGCTGCAGTTGGGCATGTTGGCCGGAGAGTGCTTCTCGGGCCGCGAACTGCAACCTTGCAGGAATTTCCAAGGTTCCCGGCCCAACGAAAGCCCCCAGACACAAATTGAGAGGGGCTCCTTGGGGGCCCCATGGGGGCCCTTCAGGCCAGCTAGGTCTTTGTGTCCTGGCTCCTTCGCTTTGGGAGCTGTTGCTGCAGTTGGGCATGTTGGCCGGAGAGTGCTTCTCCGGCCGCGAACTGCAACCTTGCAGGTACCTCTCAGGTATCAATGCCCAACGAAAGCCCCCAGACCCAAATTGAGAGGGGCTGCTTGGTGGCCCCCTGGGGGCCCTTCAGGCCAGCTAGGTCTTTGTGTCCTGGCTCCTTCGCTTTGGGAGCTGTTGCTGCAGTTGGGCATGTTGGCCAGAGAGTGCTTCTCTGGCCGCGAACTGCAACCTTGCATGAATCTCCCAGTTTCCCCGCCCAACGAAAGCCCCCAGACCCAAATGGAGAGGGGCTGCTTGGGGACCCCCTGGGGGCCCTTCAGGCCAGCTAGGTCTTTGGGTCCTGGCTCCTTCGCTTTGGGAGCTGTTGCTGCAGTTGGGCATGTTGGCCGGAGAGTGCTTCTCGGGCCGCGAACTGTAACCTTGCAGGAATCTCCCAGGTATACATGCCCAACGAAAGCCCCCAGACCCAAATGGAGAGGGGCTGCTTGGGGGCCCCCTGGGGGCCCTTCAGGCCAGCTAGGTCTTTGGGTCCTGGCTCCTTCGCTTTGGGAGCTGTTGCTGCAGTTGGGCATGCTGGCCGGAGAGTGCTTCTCCGGCCGCGAACTGCAACCTTGCAGGATTCTCCCAGGTTCCCGGCCCAACGAAAGCCCCCAGACCCAAATGGAGAGGAGCTCCTTGGGTGCCCCATGGGGGCCCTTCAGGCCAGCTAGGTCTTTGGGTCCTGGCTCCTTCGCTTTGGGAGCTGTTGCTGCAGTTGGGCATGTTGGCCGGAGAGTGCTTCTCGGGCCGCGAACTGCAACCTCGCAGGATTCTCCCAGGTTCCCGGCCCAATGAAAGCCCCCAGACCCAAATGGAGAGGGGCTGCTTGGGGGCCCCCTGGGGGCCCTTCAGGCCAGCTAGGTCTTTGGGTCCTGGCTCCTTCGGTTTGGGAGCTGTTGCTGCAGTTGGGCATGTTGGCCGGAGAGTGCTTCTCGGGCCGCGAACTGCAACCTTGCAGGATTCTCCCAGGTTCCCGGCCCAACGAAAGCCCCCAGACCCAAATGGAGAGGGGCTGCTTGGGGGCCCCCTGGGGGCCCTTCAGGCCAGCTAGGTCTTTGGGTCCTGGCTCCTTCGCTTTGGGAGCTGTTGCTGCAGTTGGGCATGTTGGCCGGAGAGTGCTTCTCGGGCCGCGAACTGCAACCTTGCAGGATTCTCCCAGGTTCCCGGCCCAACGAAAGCCCCCAGACCCAAATTGAGAGGGGCTGCTTGGGGCCCCCTGGAGGCCCTTCAGGCCAGCTAGGTCTTTGGGTCCTGGCTCCTTCGCTTTGGGAGCTGTTGCTGCATTTGGGCATGTTGGCCGGAGAGTGCTTCTCGGGCCGCGAACTGCAACCTTGCAGGTACCTCCCAGGTTCCCGGCCCAACGAAAACCCCCAGACCCAAATGGAGAAGGGGTGCTTGGGGGGCCCCTGGGGGCCCTTCAGGCCAGCTAGGTCTTTGGGTCCTGGCTCCTTCGCTTTGGGAGCTGTTGCTGCAGTTGGGCATGTTGGCTGGAGAGTGCTTCTCGGGCCGCGAACTGCAACCTTGCAGGAATCTCCCAGGTTCCATGCCCAACGAAAGCCCCCAGACCCAAATGGAGAGGGGCTGCTTGGGGGCCCCCTGGGGGCCCTTCAGGCCAGCTAGGTCTTTGGGTCCTGGCTCCTTCGGTTTGGGAGCTGTTGCTGCAGTTGGGCATGTTGGCCGGAGAGTGCTTCTCGGGCCGCGAACTGCAACCTCGCAGGAATCTCCCAGGTTCCCGGCCCAACGAAAGCCCCCAGACCCAAATTGAGAGGGGCTGCTTGGGGGCCCCCTGGGGGCCCTTCAGGCCAGCTAGGTCTTTGGGTCCTGGCTCCTTCGCTTTGGGAGCTGTTGCTGCAGTTGGGCATGTTGGCCGGAGAGTGCTTCTCGGGCCGCGAACTGCAACCTTGCAGGAATCTCCCAGGTTCCCGGCCCAACGAAAGCCCCCAGACCCAAATGGAGAGGGGCTGCTTGGGGGCCCCCTGGGGGCCCTTCAGGCCAGCTAGGTCTTTGGGTCCTGGCTCCTTCGCTTTGGGAGCTGTTGCTGCAGTTGGGCATGTTGGCCGGAGAGTGCTTCTCGGGCTGCGAACTGCAGCCTTGCAGGATTCTCCCAGGTTCCCGGCCCAACGAAAGCCCCCAGACCCAAATTGAGAGGGGCTGCTTGGGGACCCCCTGGGGGCACTTCAGGCCAGCTAGGTCTTTGGGTCCTGGCTCCTTCGCTTTGGGAGCTGTTGCTGCAGTTGGGCATGTTGGCCGGAGAGTGCTTCTCGGGCCGCGAACTGTAACCTTGCAGGAATCTCCCAGGTTCCCGGCCCAACGAAAGCCCCCAGACCCAAATGGAGAGGGGCTGCTTGGGGCCCCACTGGGGGCCCTTCAGGCCAGCTAGGTCTTTGGGTCCTGGCTCCTTCGCTTTGGGAGCTGTTGCTGCAGTTGGGCATGTTGGCCGGAGAGTGCTTCTCGGGCCGCGAACTGCAACCACGCAGGAACCTCCCAGGTTCCATGCCCAACGAAAACCCCCAGACCCAAATGGAGAAGGGCTGCTTGGGGGGCCCCTGGGGGCCCTTCAGGCCAGCTAGGTCTTTGGGTCCTGGCTCCTTCGCTTTGGGAGCTGTTGCTGCAGTTGGGCATGTTGGCCGGAGAGTGCTTCTCGGGCCGCGAACTGTAACTTGCAGGTACCTCTCAGGTATACATGCCCAACGAAAGCCCCCAGACCCAAATGGAGAGGGGCTGCTTGGGGGCCCCCTGGGGGCCCTTCAGGCCAGCTAGGTCTTTGGGTCCTGGCTCCTTCGCTTTGGGAGCTGTTGCTGGATATTGGGCATGTTGGCCGGAGAGTGCTTCTCGGGCCGCGAACTGCAACCTTGCTGGTATCTCCCAGGTTCTCAGCCTAAAGAAAGCCCCCAGACCCAAATTGAGAGGGGCTGCTTGGGGGCCCCCTGGGGGCCCTTCAGGCCAGCTAGGTCTTTGTGTCCTGGCTCCTTCGCTTTGGGAGCTGTTGCTGCAGTTGGGCATGTTGGGCGGAGAGTGCTTCTCGGACTGCGAACTGCAACCTCGCAGGAAACTCCCAGGTTCCCGGCCCAACGAAAGCCCCCAGACCCAAATGGAGAGGGGCTGCTTTTGGGCCCCCTGGGGGCCCTTCAGGCCAGCTAGGTCTTTGGGTCCTGGCTCCTTCGCTTTGGGAGCTGTTGCTGCAGTTGGGCATGTTGGCCGGAGAGTGCTTCTCGGGCCGCGAACTGCAACCTTGCAGGATTCTCCCAGGTTCCCGGCCCAACGAAAGCCCCCAGACCCAAATTGAGAGGGGCTGCTTGGGGCCCCCCTGGGGGCCCTTCAGGCCAGCTAGGTCTTTGTGTCCTGGCTCCTTCGCTTTGGGAGCTGTTGCTGCAGTTGGGCATGTTGGCTGGAGAGTGCTTCTCGGGCCGCGAACTGCAACCTTGCAGGAATCTCCCAGGTTCCATGCCCAACGAAAGCCCCCAGACCCAAATGGAGAAGGGCTGCTTGGGGGCCCCCTGGGGGCCCTTCAGGCCAGCTAGGTCTTTGGGTCCTGGCTCCTTCGCTTTGGGAGCTGTTGCTGCAGTTGGGCATGCTGGCCGGAGAGTGCTTCTCGGGCCGTGAACTGCAAACTTGCAGGAATTTCCCAGGTTCCCGGCCCAACGAAAGCCCCCAGACCCAAATTGAGAGGGGCTGCTTGGTGGCCCCCTGGGGGCCCTTCAGGCCAGCTAGGTCTTTGGGTCCTGGCTCCTTCGCTTTGGGAGCTGTTGCTGCAGTTGGGCATTTTGGCCAGAGAGTGCTTCTCGGGCCGCGAACTGCAACCTTGCAGGAATCTCCCAGTTTCCCCGCCCAACGAAAGCCCCCAGACCCAAATGGAGAGGGGCTGCTTGGGGACCCCCTGGGGGCCCTTCAGGCCAGCTAGGTCTTTGGGTCCTGGCTCCTTCGCTTTGGGAGCTGTTGCTGCAGTTGGGCATTTTGGCCAGAGAGTGCTTCTCGGGCCGCGAACTGCAACCTTGCATGAATCTCCCAGTTTCCCCTCCCAACGAAAGCCCCCAGACCCAAATGGAGAGGGGCTGCTTGGGGACCCCCTGGGGGCCCTTCAGGCCAGCTAGGTCTTTGGGTCCTGGCTCCTTCGCTTTGGGAGCTGTTGCTGCAGTTGGGCATGTTGGCCGGAGAGTGCTTCTCGGGCCGCGAACTGTAACCTTGCAGGATTCTCCCAGGTTCCCGGCCCAACGAAAGCCCCCAGACCCAAATGGAGAGGGGCTGCTTGGGGGCCCCCTGGGGGCCCTTCAGGCCAGCTAGGTCTTTGGGTCCTGGCTCCTTCGTTTTGGGAGCTGTTGCTGCAGTTGGGCATGTTGGCCGGAGAGTGCTTCTCGGGCCGCGAACTGCAACCTTGCATGAATCTCCCAGGTTCCCCGCCCAACGAAAGCCCCCAGACCCAAATGGAGAGGGGCTCCTTGGGGACCCCCTGGGGGCACTTCAGGCCAGCTAGGTCTTTGGGTCCTGGCTCCTTCGCTTTGGGAGCTGTTGCTGCAGTTGGGCATGTTGGCCGGAGAGTGCTTCTCGGGCCGCGAACTGCAACCTTGCAGGATTCTCCCAGGTTCCCGGCCCAACGAAAGCCCCCAGACCCAAATTGAGAGGGGCTGCTTGGGGCCCCCCTGGGGGCCCTTCAGGCCAGCTAGGTCTTTGTGTCCTGGCTCCTTCGGTTTGGGAGCTGTTGCTGCAGTTGGGCATGTTGGCTGGAGAGTGCTTCTCGGGCCGCGAACTGCAACCTTGCAGGAATCTCCCAGGTTCCATGCCCAACGAAAGCCCCCAGACCCAAATGGAGAAGGGCTGCTTGGGGGCCCCCTGGGGGCCCTTCAGGCCAGCTAGGTCTTTGGGTCCTGGCTCCTTCGCTTTGGGAGCTGTTGCTGCAGTTGGGCATGCTGGCCGGAGAGTGCTTCTCGGGCCGCGAACTGCAAACTTGCAGGAATTTCCCAGGTTCCCGGCCCAACGAAAGCCCCCAGACCCAAATTGAGAGGGGCTGCTTGGTGGCCCCCTGGGGGCCCTTCAGGCCAGCTAGGTCTTTGGGTCCTGGCTCCTTCGCTTTGGGAGCTGTTGCTGCAGTTGGGCATTTTGGCCAGAGAGTGCTTCTCGGGCCGCGAACTGCAACCTTGCAGGAATCTCCCAGTTTCCCCGCCCAACGAAAGCCCCCAGACCCAAATGGAGAGGGGCTGCTTGGGGACCCCCTGGGGGCCCTTCAGGCCAGCTAGGTCTTTGGGTCCTGGCTCCTTCGCTTTGGGAGCTGTTGCTGCAGTTGGGCATTTTGGCCAGAGAGTGCTTCTCGGGCCGCGAACTGCAACCTTGCATGAATCTCCCAGTTTCCCCTCCCAACGAAAGCCCCCAGACCCAAATGGAGAGGGGCTGCTTGGGGACCCCCTGGGGGCCCTTCAGGCCAGCTAGGTCTTTGGGTCCTGGCTCCTTCGCTTTGGGAGCTGTTGCTGCAGTTGGGCATGTTGGCCGGAGAGTGCTTCTCGGGCCGCGAACTGTAACCTTGCAGGATTCTCCCAGGTTCCCGGCCCAACGAAAGCCCCCAGACCCAAATGGAGAGGGGCTGCTTGGGGGCCCCCTGGGGGCCCTTCAGGCCAGCTAGGTCTTTGGGTCCTGGCTCCTTCGTTTTGGGAGCTGTTGCTGCAGTTGGGCATGTTGGCCGGAGAGTGCTTCTCGGGCCGCGAACTGCAACCTTGCATGAATCTCCCAGGTTCCCCGCCCAACGAAAGCCCCCAGACCCAAATGGAGAGGGGCTCCTTGGGGACCCCCTGGGGGCACTTCAGGCCAGCTAGGTCTTTGGGTCCTGGCTCCTTCGCTTTGGGAGCTGTTGCTGCAGTTGGGCATGTTGGCCGGAGAGTGCTTCTCGGGCCGCGAACTGTAACCTTGCAGGTACCTCCCAGGTATACATGCCCAACGAAAGCCCCCAGACCCAAATTGAGAGGGGCTGCTTGGGGGCCCCCTGGGGGCCCTTCAGGCCATCTAGGTCTTTGGGTCCTGGCTCCTTCGCTTTGGGAGCTGTTGCTGCAGTTGGGCATGTTGGCCGGAGAGTGCTTCTCCGGCCGCGAACTGCAACCTCGCAGGAATCTCCCAGGTTCCATGCCCAACTAAAGCCCCCAGACCCAAATGGAGAGGGGCTGCTTTGGGGGCCCCCTGGGGGCCCTTCAGGCCAGCTAGGTCTTTGGGTCCTGGCTCCTTCGCTTTGGGAGCTGTTGCTGCAGTTGGGCATGTTGGCCGGAGAGTGCTTCTCGGGCCGCGAACTGCAACCTCGCAGGAATCTCCCAGGTTCCCAGCCCAACGAAAGCCCCCAGACCCAAATGGAGAGGGGCTGCTTGGGGGCCCCCTGGGGGCCCTTCAGGCCAGCTAGGTCTTTGGGTCCTGGCTCCTTCGCTTTGGGAGCTGTTGCTGCAGTTGGGCATGCTGGCCGGAGAGTGCTTCTCGGGCCGCGAACTGCAACCTTGCAGGTAGCTCCCAGGTTCCCGGCCCAACGAAAGCCCCCAGACCCAAATGGAGAGGAGCTCCTTGGGTGCCCCATGGGGGCCCTTCAGGCCAGCTAGGTCTTTGGGTCCTGGCTCCTTCGCTTTGGGAGCTGTTGCTGCAGTTGGGCATGTTGGGCGGAGAGTGCTTCTCGGGCTGCGAACTGCAACCTCGCAGGAATCTCCCAGGTTCCCGGCCCAACGAAAGCCCCCAGACCCAAATGGAGAGGGGCTGCTTTTGGGCCCCCTGGGGGCCCTTCAGGCCAGCTAGGTCTTTGGGTCCTGGCTCCTTCGCTTTGGGAGCTGTTGCTGCAGTTGGGCATGTTGGCCGGAGAGTGCTTCTCGGGCCGCGAACTGCAACCTTGCAGGATTCTCCCAGGTTCCCGGCCCAACGAAAGCCCCCAGACCCAAATTGAGAGGGGCTGCTTGGGGCCCCCCTGGGGGCCCTTCAGGCCAGCTAGGTCTTTGGGTCCTGGCTGCTTCGGTTTGGGAGCTGTTGCTGCAGTTGGGCATGTTGGCCGGAGAGTGCTTCTCGGGCCGCGAACTGTAACCTTGCAGGATTCTCCCAGGTATACATGCCCAACGAAAGCCCCCAGACCCAAATGGAGAGGGGCTGCTTGGGGGCCCCCTGGGGGCCCTTCAGGCCAGCTAGGTCTTTGGGTCCTGGCTCCTTCGCTTTGGGAGCTGTTGCTGCAGTTGGGCATGTTGGCCGGAGAGTGCTTCTCGGGCTGCGAACTGCAACCTTGCAGGAATCTCTCAGGTTCCATGCCCAACGAAAGCCCCCAGACCCAAATGGAGAGGGGCTGCTTGGGGGCCCCCTGGGGGCCCTTCAGGCCAGCTAGGTCTTTGGGTCCTGGCTCCTTCGGTTTGGGAGCTGTTGCTGCAGTTGGGCATGTTGGCCGGAGAGTGCTTCTCGGGCCGCGAACTGCAACCTCGCAGGAATCTCCCAGGTTCCCGGCCCAACGAAAGCCCCCAGACCCAAATGGAGAGGGGCTGCTTGGGGGCCCCCTGGGGGCCCTTCAGGCCATCTAGGTCTTTGGGTCCTGGCTCCTTCGCTTTGGGAGCTGTTGCTGCAGTTGGGCATGTTGGCCGGAGAGTGCTTCTCGGGCTGCGAACTGCAACCTTGCAGGAATCTCCCAGGTTCCCGGCCCAACGAAAGCCCCCAGACCCAAATGGAGAGGGGCTGCTTGGGGGCCCCCTGGGGGCCCTTCAGGCCAGCTAGGTCTTTGGGTCCTGGCTCCTTCGCTTTGGGAGCTGTTGCTGCAGTTGGGCATGTTGGCCGGAGAGTGCTTCTCGGGCTGCGAACTGCAGCCTTGCAGGAATCTCCCAGGTTCCCGGCCCAACGAAAGCCCCCAGACCCAAATTGAGAGGGGCTGCTTGGGGACCCCCTGGGGGCACTTCAGGCCAGCTAGGTCTTTGGGTCCTGGCTCCTTCGCTTTGGGAGCTGTTGCTGCAGTTGGGCATGTTGGCCGGAGAGTGCTTCTCGGGCCGCGAACTGTAACCTTGCAGGATTCTCCCAGGTTCCCGGCCCAACGAAAGCCCCCAGACCCAAATGGAGAGGGGCTGCTTGGGGGCCCCCTGGGGGCCCTTCAGGCCAGCTAGGTCTTTGGGTCCTGGCTCCTTCGCTTTGGGAGCTGTTGCTGCAGTTGGGCATTTTGGCCAGAGAGTGCTTCTCGGGCCGCGAACTGCAACCTTGCATGAATCTCCCAGTTTCCCCGCCCAACGAAAGCCCCCAGACCCAAATGGAGAGGGGCTGCTTGGGGACCCCCTGGGGGCCCTTCAGGCCAGCTAGGTCTTTGGGTCCTGGCTCCTTCGCTTTGGGAGCTGTTGCTGCAGTTGGGCATGTTGGCCGGAGAGTGCTTCTCGGGCCGCGAACTGTAACCTTGCAGGATTCTCCCAGGTTCCCGGCCCAACGAAAGCCCCCAGACCCAAATGGAGAGGGGCTGCTTGGGGGCCCCCTGGGGGCCCTTCAGGCCAGCTAGGTCTTTGGGTCCTGGCTCCTTCGCTTTGGGAGCTGTTGCTGCAGTTGGGCATGTCGGCTGGAGAGTGCTTCTCGGGCCGCGAACTGCAACCTTGCAGGAATCTCTCAGGTTCCATGCCCAACGAAAGCCCCCAGACCCAAATGGAGAGGGGCTGCTTGGGGGCCCCCTGGGGGCCCTTCAGGCCAGCTAGGTCTTTGGGTCCTGGCTCCTTCGCTTTGGGAGCTGTTGCTGCAGTTGGGCATGTTGGCCGGAGAGTGCTTCTCGGGCCGCGAACTGCAACCTCGCAGGAATCTCCCAGGTTCCCGGCCCAACGAAAGCCCCCAGACCCAAATGGAGAGGGGCTGCTTGGGGGCCCCCTGGGGGCCCTTCAGGCCAGCTAGGTCTTTGGGTCCTGGCTGCTTCGGTTTGGGAGCTGTTGCTGCAGTTGGGCATGTTGGCCGGAGAGTGCTTCTCGGGCCGCGAACTGTAACCTTGCAGGAATCTCCCAGGTTCCATGCCCAACGAAAGCCCCCAGACCCAAATTGAGAGGGGCTGCTTGGGGGCCCCCTGGGGGCCCTTCAGGCCAGCTAGGTCTTTGTGTCCTGGCTCCTTCGCTTTGGGAGCTGTTGCTGCAGTTGGGCATTTTGGCCAGAGAGTGCTTCTCGGGCCGCGAACTGCAACCTTGCATGAATCTCCCAGTTTCCCCGCCCAACGAAAGCCCCCAGACCCAAATGGAGAGGGGCTGCTTGGGGACCCCCTGGGGGCCCTTCAGGCCAGCTAGGTCTTTGGGTCCTGGCTCCTTCGCTTTGGGAGCTGTTGCTGCAGTTGGGCATGTTGGCCGGAGAGTGCTTCTCGGGCCGCGAACTGTAACCTTGCAGGATTCTCCCAGGTATACATGCCCAACGAAAGCCCCCAGACCCAAATGGAGAGGGGCTGCTTGGGGGCCCCCTGGGGGCCCTTCAGGCCAGCTAGGTCTTTGGGTCCTGGCTCCTTCGCTTTGGGAGCTGTTGCTGCAGTTGGGCATGTTGGCCGGAGAGTGCTTCTCGGGCTGCGAACTGCAACCTTGCAGGAATCTCTCAGGTTCCATGCCCAACGAAAGCCCCCAGACCCAAATGGAGAGGGGCTGCTTGGGGGCCCCCTGGGGGCCCTTCAGGCCAGCTAGGTCTTTGGGTCCTGGCTCCTTCGGTTTGGGAGCTGTTGCTGCAGTTGGGCATGTTGGCCGGAGAGTGCTTCTCGGGCCGCGAACTGCAACCTCGCAGGAATCTCCCAGGTTCCCGGCCCAACGAAAGCCCCCAGACCCAAATGGAGAGGGGCTGCTTGGGGGCCCCCTGGGGGCCCTTCAGGCCAGCTAGGTCTTTGGGTCCTGGCTCCTTCGCTTTGGGAGCTGTTGCTGCAGTTGGGCATGTTGGCCGGAGAGTGCTTCTCGGGCTGCGAACTGCAACCTTGCAGGAATCTCCCAGGTTCCCGGCCCAACGAAAGCCCCCAGACCCAAATGGAGAGGAGCTCCTTGGGGGCCCCCTGGGGGCCCTTCAGGCCAGCTAGGTCTTTGGGTCCTGGCTCCTTCGCTTTGGGAGCTGTTGCTGCAGTTGGGCATGTTGGCCGGAGAGTGCTTCTCGGGCTGCGAACTGCAGCCTTGCAGGAATCTCCCAGGTTCCCGGCCCAACGAAAGCCCCCAGACCCAAATTGAGAGGGGCTGCTTGGGGACCCCCTGGGGGCACTTCAGGCCAGCTAGGTCTTTGGGTCCTGGCTCCTTCGGTTTGGGAGCTGTTGCTGCAGTTGGGCATGTTGGCCGGAGAGTGCTTCTCGGGCCGCGAACTGTAACCTTGCAGGATTCTCCCAGGTTCCCGGCCCAACGAAAGCCCCCAGACCCAAATGGAGAGGGGCTGCTTGGGGGCCCCCTGGGGGCCCTTCAGGCCAGCTAGGTCTTTGGGTCCTGGCTCCTTCGCTTTGGGAGCTGTTGCTGCAGTTGGGCATTTTGGCCAGAGAGTGCTTCTCGGGCCGCGAACTGCAACCTTGCATGAATCTCCCAGTTTCCCCGCCCAACGAAAGCCCCCAGACCCAAATGGAGAGGGGCTGCTTGGGGACCCCCTGGGGGCCCTTCAGGCCAGCTAGGTCTTTGGGTCCTGGCTCCTTCGCTTTGGGAGCTGTTGCTGCAGTTGGGCATGTTGGCCGGAGAGTGCTTCTCGGGCCGCGAACTGTAACCTTGCAGGATTCTCCCAGGTTCCCGGCCCAACGAAAGCCCCCAGACCCAAATGGAGAGGGGCTGCTTGGGGGCCCCCTGGGGGCCCTTCAGGCCAGCTAGGTCTTTGGGTCCTGGCTCCTTCGCTTTGGGAGCTGTTGCTGCAGTTGGGCATGTCGGCTGGAGAGTGCTTCTCGGGCCGCGAACTGCAACCTTGCAGGAATCTCTCAGGTTCCATGCCCAACGAAAGCCCCCAGACCCAAATGGAGAGGGGCTGCTTGGGGGCCCCCTGGGGGCCCTTCAGGCCAGCTAGGTCTTTGGGTCCTGGCTCCTTCGGTTTGGGAGCTGTTGCTGCAGTTGGGCATGTTGGCCGGAGAGTGCTTCTCGGGCCGCGAACTGCAACCTTGCAGGAATCTCCCAGGTTCCCGGCCCAACGAAAGCCCCCAGACCCAAATGGAGAGGGGCTGCTTGGGGGCCCCCTGGGGGCCCTTCAGGCCAGCTAGGTCTTTGGGTCCTGGCTCCTTCGCTTTGGGAGCTGTTGCTGCAGTTGGGCATGTTGGCCGGAGAGTGCTTCTCGGGCTGCGAACTGCAGCCTTGCAGGAATCTCCCAGGTTCCCGGCCCAACGAAAGCCCCCAGACCCAAATGGAGAGGGGCTGCTTGGGGGCCCCCTGGGGGCCCTTCAGGCCAGCTAGGTCTTTGGGTCCTGGCTCCTTCGCTTTGGGAGCTGTTGCTGCAGTTGGGCATGTTGGCCGGAGAGTGCTTCTCGGGCTGCGAACTGCAGCCTTGCAGGAATCTCCCAGGTTCCCGGCCCAACGAAAGCCCCCAGACCCAAATTGAGAGGGGCTGCTTGGCGACCCCCTGGGGGCACTTCAGGCCAGCTAGGTCTTTGGGTCCTGGCTCCTTCGCTTTGGGAGCTGTTGCTGCAGTTGGGCATGTTGGCCGGAGAGTGCTTCTCGGGCCGCGAACTGTAACCTTGCAGGATTCTCCCAGGTTCCCGGCCCAACGAAAGCCCCCAGACCCAAATGGAGAGGGGCTGCTTGGGGGCCCCCTGGGGGCCCTTCAGGCCAGCTAGGTCTTTGGGTCCTGGCTCCTTCGGTTTGGGAGCTGTTGCTGCAGTTGGGCATGTTGGCCGGAGAGTGCTTCTCGGGCCGCGAACTGCAACCTCGCAGGAATCTCCCAGGTTCCCGGCCCAACGAAAGCCCCCAGACCCAAATTGAGAGGGGCTGCTTGGGGACCCCCTGGGGGCCCTTCAGGCCAGCTAGGTCTTTGGGTCCTGGCTCCTTCGCTTTGGGAGCTGTTGCTGCAGTTGGGCATGTTGGCCGGAGAGTGCTTCTCGGGCCGTGAACTGTAACCTTGCAGGATTCTCCCAGGTTCCCGGCCCAACGAAAGCCCCCAGACCCAAATGGAGAGGGGCTGCTTGGGGACCCCCTGGGGGCCCTTCAGGCCAGCTAGGTCTTTGGGTCCTGGCTCCTTCGGTTTGGGAGCTGTTGCTGCAGTTGGGCATGTTGGCCGGAGAGTGCTTCTCGGGCCGCGAACTGCAACCTCGCAGGAATCTCCCAGGTTCCCGGCCCAACGAAAGCCCCCAGACCCAAATGGAGAGGGGCTGCTTGGGGGCCCCCTGGGGGCCCTTCAGGCCAGCTAGGTCTTTGGGTCCTGGCTCCTTCGCTTTGGGAGCTGTTGCTGCAGTTGGGCATGTTGGCCGGAGAGTGCTTCTCGGGCTGCGAACTGCAACCTTGCAGGAATCTCCCAGGTTCCCGGCCCAACGAAAGCCCCCAGACCCAAATGGAGAGGGGCTGCTTGGGGGCCCCCTGGGGGCCCTTCAGGCCAGCTAGGTCTTTGGGTCCTGGCTCCTTCGCTTTGGGAGCTGTTGCTGCAGTTGGGCATGTTGGCCGGAGAGTGCTTCTCGGGCTGCGAACTGCAGCCTTGCAGGAATCTCCCAGGTTCCCGGCCCAACGAAAGCCCCCAGACCCAAATTGAGAGGGGCTGCTTGGGGACCCCCTGGGGGCACTTCAGGCCAGCTAGGTCTTTGGGTCCTGGCTCCTTCGCTTTGGGAGCTGTTGCTGCAGTTGGGCATGTTGGCCGGAGAGTGCTTCTCGGGCCGCGAACTGTAACCTTGCAGGAATCTCCCAGGTTCCCGGCCCAACGAAAGCCCCCAGACCCAAATGGAGAGGGGCTGCTTGGGGCCCCACTGGGGGCCCTTCAGGCCAGCTAGGTCTTTGGGTCCTGGCTCCTTCGCTTTGGGAGCTGTTGCTGCAGTTGGGCATGTTGGCCGGAGAGTGCTTCTCCGGCCGCGAACTGCAACCACGCAGGAATCTCCCAGGTTCCATGCCCAACGAAAACCCCCAGACCCAAATGGAGAAGGGCTGCTTGGGGGGCCCCTGGGGGCACTTCAGGCCAGCTAGGTCTTTGGGTCCTGGCTCCTTCGGTTTGGGAGCTGTTGCTGCAGTTGGGCATGTTGGCCGGAGAGTGCTTCTCGGGCCGCGAACTGTAACTTGCAGGTACCTCTCAGGTATACATGCCCAACGAAAGCCCCCAGACCCAAATGGAGAGGGGCTGCTTGGGGGCCCCCTGGGGGCCCTTCAGGCCAGCTAGGTCTTTGGGTCCTGGCTCCTTCGCTTTGGGAGCTGTTGCTGGATATTGGGCATGTTGGCCGGAGAGTGCTTCTCGGGCCGCGAACTGCAACCTTGCTGGTATCTCCCAGGTTCTCAGCCTAAAGAAAGCCCCCAGACCCAAATTGAGAGGGGCTGCTTGGGGGCCCCCTGGGGGCCCTTCAGGCCAGCTAGGTCTTTGGGTCCTGGCTCCTTCGCTTTGGGAGCTGTTGCTGCAGTTGGGCATGTTGGCCGGAGAGTGCTTCTCGGGCCGCGAACTGCAACCTTGCATGAATCTCCCAGGTTCCCCGCCCAACGAAAGCCCCCAGACCCAAATGGAGAGGGGCTCCTTGGGGACCCCCTGGGGGCACTTCAGGCCAGCTAGGTCTTTGGGTCCTGGCTCCTTCGCTTTGGGAGCTGTTGCTGCAGTTGGGCATGTTGGACGGAGAGTGCTTCTCGGGCCGCGAACTGTAACCTTGCAGGAATCTCCCAGGTATACATGCCCAACGAAAGCCCCCAGACCCAAATTGAGAGGGGCTGCTTGGGGGCCCCCTGGGGGCCCTTCAGGCCAGCTAGGTCTTTGGGTCCTGGCTCCTTCGCTTTGGGAGCTGTTGCTGCAGTTGGGCATGCTGGCCGGAGAGTGCTTCTCCGGCCGCGAACTGCAACCTTGCAGGAATCTCCCAGGTTCCCGGCCCAACTAAAGCCCCCAGACCCAAATGGAGAGGGGCTGCTTGGGGGCCCCCTGGGGGCCCTTCAGGCCAGCTAGGTCTTTGGGTCCTGGCTCCTTCGCTTTGGGAGCTGTTGCTGCAGTTGGGCATGTTGGCCGGAGAGTGCTTCTCGGGCCGCGAACTGCAACCTCGCAGGAATCTCCCAGGTTCCCAGCCCAACGAAAGCCCCCAGACCCAAATTGAGATGGGCTGCTTGGGGGCCCCCTGGGGGCCCTTCAGGCCAGCTAGGTCTTTGGGTCCTGGCTCCTTCGCTTTGGGAGCTGTTGCTGCAGTTGGGCATGTTGGCCGGAGAGTGCTTCTCGGGCCGCGAACTGCAACCTTGCAGGATTCTCCCAGGTTCCCGGCCCAACGAAAGCCCCCTGGCCCAAATGGAGAGGGGCTGCTTGGGGGCCCCCTGGGGGCCCTTCAGGCCAGCTAGGTCTTTGGGTCCTGGCTCCTTCGGTTTGGGAGCTGTTGCTGCAGTTGGGCATGTTGGCCGGAGAGTGCTTCTCGGGCCGCGAACTGCAACCTTGCAGGATTCTCCCAGGTTCCCGGCCCAACGAAAGCCCCCAGACCCAAATGGAGAGGGGCTGCTTGGGGCCCCCCTGGGGGCCCTTCAGGCCAGCTAGGTCTTTGGGTCCTGGCTCCTTCGCTTTGGGAGCTGTTGCTGCAGTTGGGCATGTTGGCCGGAGAGTGCTTCTCGGGCCGCGAACTGCAACCTTGCAGGAATCTCCCAGGTTCCATGCCCAACGAAAGCCCCCAGACCCAAATTGAGAGGGGCTGCTTGGGGGCCCCCTGGGGGCCCTTCAGGCCAGCTAGGTCTTTGGGTCCTGGCTCCTTCGCTTTGGGAGCTGTTGCTGCAGTTGGGCATGTTGGCCGGAGAGTGCTTCTCGGACCGCGAACTGCAACCTTGCAGGAATTTCCCAGGTTCCCGGCCCAACGAAAGCCCCCAGACCCAAATTGAGAGGGGCTCCTTGGGGGCCCCATGGGGGCCCTTCAGGCCAGCTAGGTCTTTGGGTCCTGGCTCCTTCGGTTTGGGAGCTGTTGCTGCAGTTGAGCATGTTGGCCGGAGAGTGCTTCTCGGGCCGCGAACTGTAACCTTGCAGGTACCTCTCAGGTATACATGCCCAACGAAAGCCCCCAGATTCAAATGGAGAGGGGCTGCTTGGGGGCCCCCTGGGGGCCCTTCAGGCCAGCTAGGTCTTTGGGTCCTGGCTCCTTCGCTTTGGGAGCTGTTGCTGGATATTGGGCATGTTGGCCGGAGAGTGCTTCTCGGGCCGCGAACTGCAACCTTGCAGGTACCTCCCAAGTTCCCGGCCTAACGAAAACCCCCAGACCCAAATTGAGAGGGGCTGCTTGGGGGCCCCCTGGGGGCCCTTCAGGCCAGCTAGGTCTTTGGGTCCTGGCTCCTTCGCTTTGGGAGCTGTTGCTGGATATTGGGCATGTTGGCCGGAGAGTGCTTCTCGGGCCGCGAACTGCAACCTTGCTGGTATCTCCCAGGTTCTCAGCCTAAAGAAAGCCCCCAGACCCAAATGGAGAGGGGCTACTTGGGGGCCCCCTGGGGGCCCTTCAGGCCAGCTAGGTCTTTGGGTCCTGGCTCCTTCGGTTTGGGAGCTGTTGCTGCAGTTGAGCATGTTGGCCGGAGAGTGCTTCTCGGGCCGCGAACTGTAACCTTGCAGGTACCTCTCAGGTATCCATGCCCAACGAAAGCCCCCAGACCCAAATGGAGAGGGGCTGCTTGGGGGCCCCCTGGGGGCCCTTCAGGCCAGCTAGGTCTTTGGGTCCTGGCTCCTTCGCTTTGGGAGCTGTTGCTGCAGTTGGGCACGTTGGCCGGAGAGTGCTTCTCGGGCCGCGAACTGCAACCTTGCAGGTACCTCCCAGGTTCCCCGCCCAACGAAAGCCCCCAGACCCAAATGGAGAGGTGCTGCTTGGGGGCCCCCTGGGGGCCCTTCAGGCCAGCTAGGTCTTTGGGTCCTGGCTCCTTCGCTTTGGGAGCTGTTGCTGGATATTGGGCATGTTGGCCGGAGAGTGCTTCTCGGGCCTCGAACTGTAACTTGCATGTACGTCTCAGGTATACATGCCCAACGAAAGACCCCAGACCCAAATGGAGAGCAGCTGCTTGGGGCCCCCCTGGGGGCCCTTCAGGCCAGCTAGGTCTTTGGGTCCTGGCTCCTTCGGTTTGGGAGCTGTTGCTGCAGTTGGGCATGTTGGCCGGAGAGTGCTTCTCGGGCCGCGAACTGCAACCTTGCAGGAATCTCCCAGATTCCCCGCCCAATGAAAGCCCCCAGACCCAAATGGAGAGGGGCTGCTTGGGGGCCCCCTGGGGGCCCTTCAGGCCAGCTAGGTCTTTGGGTCCTGGCTCCTTCGCTTTGGGAGCTGTTGCTGGATATTGGGCATGTTGGCCGGAGAGTGCTTCTCGGGCCGCGAACTGCAACCTTGCAGGTACCTCCCAAGTTCCCGGCCTAACGAAAACCCCCAGACCCAAATGGAGAGGGGCTGCTTGGGGGCCCCCTGGGGGCCCTTCAGGCCAGCTAGGTCTTTGGGTCTTGGCTCCTTCGCTTTGGGAGCTGTTGCTGCAGTTGGGCATGTTGGACGGAGAGTGCTTCTCGGGCCGCGAACTGCAACCTTGCAGGAATCTCCCAGGTTCCATGCCCAACGAAAGCCCCCAGACCCAAATGGAGAGGGGCTGCTTGGGGGCCCCCTGGGGGCCCTTCAGGCCAGCTAGGTCTTTGGGTCCTGGCTCCTTCGCTTTGGGAGCTGTTGCTGCAGTTGGGCATGTTGGCCGGAGAGTGCTTCTCGGGCCGCGAACTGCAACCTTGCAGGAATCTCCCAGGTTCCATGCCCAACGAAAGCCCCCAGACCCAAATGGAGAGGGGCTGCTTGGGGGCCCCCTGGGGGCCCTTCAGGCCAGCTAGGTCTTTGGGTCCTGGCTCCTTCGCTTTGGGAGCTGTTGCTGCAGTTGGGCATGTTGGCCGGAGAGTGCTTCTCCGGCCGCTAACTGCAACCTTGCAGGTACCTCTCAGGTATCAATGCCCAACGAAAGCCCCCAGACCCAAATTGAGAGGGGCTGCTTGGTGGCCCCCTGGGGGCCCTTCAGGCCAGCTAGGTCTTTGGGTCCTGGCTCCTTCGCTTTGGGAGCTGTTGCTGCAGTTGGGCATGTTGGCCGGAGAGTGCTTCTCGGGCCGCGAACTGTAACCTTGCAGGTACCTCCCAGGTATACATGCCCAACGAAAGCCCCCAGACCCAAATGGAGAGGGGCTGCTTGGGGGCCCCCTGAGGGCCCTTCAGGCCATCTAGGTCTTTGGGTCCTGGCTCCTTCGCTTTGGGAGCTGTTGCTGCAGTTGGGCATGCTGGCCGGAGAGTGCTTCTCCGGCCGCGAACTGCAACCTTGCAGGAATCTCCCAGGTTCCATGCCCAACTAAAGCCCCCAGACCCAAATGGAGAGGGGCTGCTTTGGGGGCCCCATGGGGGCCCTTCAGGCCAGCTAGGTCTTTGGGTCCTGGCTCCTTCGCTTTGGGAGCTGTTGCTGCAGTTGGGCATGTTGGCCGGAGAGTGCTTCTCCGGCCGCGAACTGCAACCTTGCAGGTACCTCTCAGGTATCAATGCCCAACGAAAGCCCCCAGACCCAAATTGAGAGGGGCTGCTTGGTGGCCCCCTGGGGGCCCTTCAGGCCAGCTAGGTCTTTGTGTCCTGGCTCCTTCGCTTTGGGAGCTGTTGCTGCAGTTGTGCATGTTGGCCAGAGAGTGCTTCTCTGGCCGCGAACTGCAACCTTGCAGGTACCTCTCAGGTATCAATGCCCAACGAAAGCCCCCAGACCCAAATGGAGAGGGGCTGCTTGGGGGCCCCCTGGGGGCCCTTCAGGCCAGCTAGGTCTTTGTGTCCTGGCTCCTTCGCTTTGGGAGCTGTTGCTGCAGTTGTGCATGTTGGCCAGAGAGTGCTTCTCTGGCCGCGAACTGCAACCTTGCATGAATCTCCCAGTTTCCCCGCCCAACGAAAGCCCCCAGACCCAAATGGAGAGGGGCTGCTTGGGGACCCCCTGGGGGCCCTTCAGGCCAGCTAGGTCTTTGGGTCCTGGCTCCTTCGCTTTGGGAGCTGTTGCTGCAGTTGGGCATGTTGGCCGGAGAGTGCTTCTCGGGCCGCGAACTGTAACCTTGCAGGAATCTCCCAGGTATACATGCCCAACGAAAGCCCCCAGACCCAAATGGAGAGGGGCTGCTTGGGGGCCCCCTGGGGGCCCTTCAGGCCAGCTAGGTCTTTGGGTCCTGGCTCCTTCGCTTTGGGAGCTGTTGCTGCAGTTGGGCATGCTGGCCGGAGAGTGCTTCTCCGGCCGCGAACTGCAACCTTGCAGGATTCTCCCAGGTTCCCGGCCCAACGAAAGCCCCCAGACCCAAATGGAGAGGAGCTCCTTGGGTGCCCCATGGGGGCCCTTCAGGCCAGCTAGGTCTTTGGGTCCTGGCTCCTTCGCTTTGGGAGCTGTTGCTGCCGTTGGGCATGTTGGCCGGAGAGTGCTTCTCGGGCCGCGAACTGCAACCTCGCAGGATTCTCCCAGGTTCCCGGCCCAATGAAAGCCCCCAGACCCAAATGGAGAGGGGCTGCTTGGGGGCCCCCTGGGGGCCCTTCAGGCCAGCTAGGTCTTTGGGTCCTGGCTCCTTCGCTTTGGGAGCTGTTGCTGCAGTTGGGCATGTTGGCCGGAGAGTGCTTCTCGGGCCGCGAACTGCAACCTTGCAGGATTCTCCCAGGTTCCCGGCCCAACGAAAGCCCCCAGACCCAAATTGAGAGGGGCTGCTTGGGGCCCCCTGGAGGCCCTTCAGGCCAGCTAGGTCTTTGGGTCCTGGCTCCTTCGGTTTGGGAGCTGTTGCTGCATTTGGGCATGTTGGCCGGAGAGTGCTTCTCGGGCCGCGAACTGCAACCTTGCAGGTACCTCCCAGGTTCCCGGCCCAACGAAAACCCCCAGACCCAAATGGAGAAGGGGTGCTTGGGGGGCCCCTGGGGGCCCTTCAGGCCAGCTAGGTCTTTGGGTCCTGGCTCCTTCGCTTTGGGAGCTGTTGCTGCAGTTGGGCATGTTGGCCGGAGAGTGCTTCTCGGGCCGCGAACTGCAACCTTGCAGGAATCTCTCAGGTTCCATGCCCAACGAAAGCCCCCAGACCCAAATGGAGAGGGGCTGCTTGGGGGCCCCCTGGGGGCCCTTCAGGCCAGCTAGGTCTTTGGGTCCTGGCTCCTTCGCTTTGGGAGCTGTTGCTGCAGTTGGGCATGTTGGCCGGAGAGTGCTTCTCGGGCCGCGAACTGCAACCTCGCAGGAATCTCCCAGGTTCCCGGCCCAACGAAAGCCCCCAGACCCAAATTGAGAGGGGCTGCTTGGGGGCCCCCTGGGGGCCCTTCAGGCCAGCTAGGTCTTTGGGTCCTGGCTCCTTCGCTTTGGGAGCTGTTGCTGCAGTTGGGCATGTTGGCCGGAGAGTGCTTCTCGGGCCGCGAACTGCAACCTTGCAGGAATCTCCCAGGTTCCCGGCCCAACGAAAGCCCCCAGACCCAAATGGAGAGGGGCTGCTTGGGGGCCCCCTGGGGGCCCTTCAGGCCAGCTAGGTCTTTGGGTCCTGGCTCCTTCGCTTTGGGAGCTGTTGCTGCAGTTGGGCATGTTGGCCGGAGAGTGCTTCTCGGGCTGCGAACTGCAGCCTTGCAGGATTCTCCCAGGTTCCCGGCCCAACGAAAGCCCCCAGACCCAAATTGAGAGGGGCTGCTTGGGGACCCCCTGGGGGCACTTCAGGCCAGCTAGGTCTTTGGGTCCTGGCTCCTTCGCTTTGGGAGCTGTTGCTGCAGTTGGCCATGTTGGCCGGAGAGTGCTTCTCGGGCCGCGAACTGTAACCGTGCAGGAATCTCCCCGGTTCCCGGCCCAACGAAAGCCCCCAGACCCAAATTGAGAGGGGCTGCTTGGGGCCCCACTGGGGGCCCTTCAGGCCAGCTAGGTCTTTGGGTCCTGGCTCCTTCGCTTTGGGAGCTGTTGCTGCAGTTGGGCATGTTGGCCGGAGAGTGCTTCTCCGGCCGCGAACTGCAACCACGCAGGAACCTCCCAGGTTCCATGCCCAACGAAAACCCCCAGACCCAAATGGAGAAGGGC
This sequence comes from Gallinula chloropus, assembly GCF_964237585.1. Lineage (NCBI taxonomy): Eukaryota > Metazoa > Chordata > Aves > Gruiformes > Rallidae > Gallinula > Gallinula chloropus. The sequence continues at coordinate 14,866 of NW_028168153.1, read as the reverse complement.
TGCTTGGGGGGCCCCTGGGGGCACTTCAGGCCAGCTAGGTCTTTGGGTCCTGGCTCCTTCGCTTTGGGAGCTGTTGCTGCAGTTGGGCATGTTGGCCGGAGAGTGCTTCTCGGGCCGCGAACTGTAACTTGCAGGTACCTCTCAGGTATACATGCCCAACAAAAGCCCCCAGACCCAAATGGAGAGGGGCTGCTTGGGGGCCCCCTGGGGGCCCTTCAGGCCAGCTAGGTCTTTGGGTCCTGGCTCCTTCGCTTTGGGAGCTGTTGCTGGATATTGGGCATGTTGGCCGGAGAGTGCTTCTCGGGCCGCGAACTGCAACCTTGCTGGTATCTCCCAGGTTCTCAGCCTAAAGAAAGCCCCCAGACCCAAATTGAGAGGGGCTGCTTGGGGGCCCCCTGGGGGCCCTTCAGGCCAGCTAGGTCTTTGGGTCCTGGCTCCTTCGTTTTGGGAGCTGTTGCTGCAGTTGGGCATGTTGGCCGGAGAGTGCTTCTCGGGCCGCGAACTGCAACCTTGCATGAATCTCCCAGGTTCCCCGCCCAACGAAAGCCCCCAGACCCAAATGGAGAGGGGCTCCTTGGGGACCCCCTGGGGGCACTTCAGGCCAGCTAGGTCTTTGGGTCCTGGCTCCTTCGCTTTGGGAGCTGTTGCTGCAGTTGGGCATGTTGGCCGGAGAGTGCTTCTCGGGCCGCGAACTGTAACCTTGCAGGTACCTCCCAGGTATACATGCCCAACGAAAGCCCCCAGACCCAAATGGAGAGGGGCTGCTTGGGGGCCCCCTGGGGGCCCTTCAGGCCATCTAGGTCTTTGGGTCCTGGCTCCTTCGCTTTGGGAGCTGTTGCTGCAGTTGGGCATGCTGGCCGGAGAGTGCATCTCCGGCCGCGAACTGCAACCTTGCAGGAATCTCCCAGGTTCCATGCCCAACTAAAGCCCCCAGACCCAAATGGAGAGGGGCTGCTTTGGGGGCCCCATGGGGGCCCTTCAGGCCAGCTAGGTCTTTGGGTCCTGGCTCCTTCGCTTTGGGAGCTGTTGCTGCAGTTGGGCATGTTGGCCGGAGAGTGCTTCTCGGGCCGCGAACTGCAACCTCGCAGGAATCTCCCAGGTTCCCAGCCCAACGAAAGCCCCCAGACCCAAATGGAGAGGGGCTGCTTGGGGGCCCCCTGGGGGCCCTTCAGGCCAGCTAGGTCTTTGGGTCCTGGCTCCTTCGCTTTGGGAGCTGTTGCTGCAGTTGCACATGCTGGCCGGAGAGTGCTTCTCCGGCCGCGAACTGCAACCTTGCAGGTAGCTCCCAGGTTCCCGGCCCAACGAAAGCCCCCAGACCCAAATGGAGAGGAGCTCCTTGGGTGCCCCATGGGGGCCCTTCAGGCCAGCTAGGTCTTTGTGTCCTGGCTCCTTCGCTTTGGGAGCTGTTGCTGCAGTTGGGCATGTTGGGCGGAGAGTGCTTCTCGGGCTGCGAACTGCAACCTCGCAGGAATCTCCCAGGTTCCCGGCCCAACGAAAGCCCCCAGACCCAAATGGAGAGGGGCTGCTTTTGGGCCCCCTGGGGGCCCTTCAGGCCAGCTAGGTCTTTGGGTCCTGGCTCCTTCGCTTTGGGAGCTGTTGCTGCAGTTGGGCATGTTGGCCGGAGAGTGCTTCTCGGGCCGCGAACTGCAACCTTGCAGGATTCTCCCAGGTTCCCGGCCCAACGAAAGCCCCCAGACCCAAATTGAGAGGGGCTGCTTGGGGCCCCCCTGGGGGCCCTTCAGGCCAGCTAGGTCTTTGGGTCCTGGCTCCTTCGCTTTGGGAGCTGTTGCTGCAGTTGGGCATGTTGGCTGGAGAGTGCTTCTCGGGCCGCGAACTGCAACCTTGCAGGAATCTCCCAGGTTCCATGCCCAACGAAAGCCCCCAGACCCAAATGGAGAAGGGCTGCTTGGGGGCCCCCTGGGGGCCCTTCAGGCCAGCTAGGTCTTTGGGTCCTGGCTCCTTCGCTTTGGGAGCTGTTGCTGCAGTTGGGCATGTTGGCCGGAGAGTGCTTCTCGGGCCGCGAACTGTAACCTTGCAGGATTCTCCCAGGTTCCCGGCCCAACGAAAGCCCCCAGACCCAAATGGAGAGGGGCTGCTTGGGGGCCCCCTGGGGGCCCTTCAGGCCAGCTAGGTCTTTGGGTCCTGGCTCCTTCGTTTTGGGAGCTGTTGCTGCAGTTGGGCATGTTGGCCGGAGAGTGCTTCTCGGGCCGCGAACTGCAACCTTGCAGGAATCTCCCAGGTTCCCCGCCCAACGAAAGCCCCCAGACCCAAATGGAGAGGGGCTCCTTGGGGACCCCCTGGGGGCACTTCAGGCCAGCTAGGTCTTTGGGTCCTGGCTCCTTCGCTTTGGGAGCTGTTGCTGCAGTTGGGCATGTTGGCCGGAGAGTGCTTCTCGGGCCGCGAACTGTAACCTTGCAGGTACCTCCCAGGTATACATGCCCAACGAAAGCCCCCAGACCCAAATTGAGAGGGGCTGCTTGGGGGCCCCCTGGGGGCCCTTCAGGCCATCTAGGTCTTTGGGTCCTGGCTCCTTCGCTTTGGGAGCTGTTGCTGCAGTTGGGCATGTTGGCCGGAGAGTGCTTCTCCGGCCGCGAACTGCAACCTCGCAGGAATCTCCCAGGTTCCATGCCCAACTAAAGCCCCCAGACCCAAATGGAGAGGGGCTGCTTTGGGGGCCCCCTGGGGGCCCTTCAGGCCAGCTAGGTCTTTGGGTCCTGGCTCCTTCGCTTTGGGAGCTGTTGCTGCAGTTGGGCATGTTGGCCGGAGAGTGCTTCTCGGGCCGCGAACTGCAACCTCGCAGGAATCTCCCAGGTTCCCAGCCCAACGAAAGCCCCCAGACCCAAATGGAGAGGGGCTGCTTGGGGGCCCCCTGGGGGCCCTTCAGGCCAGCTAGGTCTTTGGGTCCTGGCTCCTTCGCTTTGGGAGCTGTTGCTGCAGTTGGGCATGCTGGCCGGAGAGTGCTTCTCGGGCCGCGAACTGCAACCTTGCAGGTAGCTCCCAGGTTCCCGGCCCAACGAAAGCCCCCAGACCCAAATGGAGAGGAGCTCCTTGGGTGCCCCATGGGGGCCCTTCAGGCCAGCTAGGTCTTTGGGTCCTGGCTCCTTCGCTTTGGGAGCTGTTGCTGCAGTTGGGCATGTTGGGCGGAGAGTGCTTCTCGGGCTGCGAACTGCAACCTCGCAGGAATCTCCCAGGTTCCCGGCCCAACGAAAGCCCCCAGACCCAAATGGAGAGGGGCTGCTTTTGGGCCCCCTGGGGGCCCTTCAGGCCAGCTAGGTCTTTGGGTCCTGGCTCCTTCGCTTTGGGAGCTGTTGCTGCAGTTGGGCATGTTGGCCGGAGAGTGCTTCTCGGGCCGCGAACTGCAACCTTGCAGGATTCTCCCAGGTTCCCGGCCCAACGAAAGCCCCCAGACCCAAATTGAGAGGGGCTGCTTGGGGCCCCCCTGGGGGCCCTTCAGGCCAGCTAGGTCTTTGGGTCCTGGCTGCTTCGGTTTGGGAGCTGTTGCTGCAGTTGGGCATGTTGGCCGGAGAGTGCTTCTCGGGCCGCGAACTGTAACCTTGCAGGATTCTCCCAGGTATACATGCCCAACGAAAGCCCCCAGACCCAAATGGAGAGGGGCTGCTTGGGGGCCCCCTGGGGGCCCTTCAGGCCAGCTAGGTCTTTGGGTCCTGGCTCCTTCGCTTTGGGAGCTGTTGCTGCAGTTGGGCATGTTGGCCGGAGAGTGCTTCTCGGGCTGCGAACTGCAACCTTGCAGGAATCTCTCAGGTTCCATGCCCAACGAAAGCCCCCAGACCCAAATGGAGAGGGGCTGCTTGGGGGCCCCCTGGGGGCCCTTCAGGCCAGCTAGGTCTTTGGGTCCTGGCTCCTTCGGTTTGGGAGCTGTTGCTGCAGTTGGGCATGTTGGCCGGAGAGTGCTTCTCGGGCCGCGAACTGCAACCTCGCAGGAATCTCCCAGGTTCCCGGCCCAACGAAAGCCCCCAGACCCAAATGGAGAGGGGCTGCTTGGGGGCCCCCTGGGGGCCCTTCAGGCCATCTAGGTCTTTGGGTCCTGGCTCCTTCGCTTTGGGAGCTGTTGCTGCAGTTGGGCATGTTGGCCGGAGAGTGCTTCTCGGGCTGCGAACTGCAACCTTGCAGGAATCTCCCAGGTTCCCGGCCCAACGAAAGCCCCCAGACCCAAATGGAGAGGGGCTGCTTGGGGGCCCCCTGGGGGCCCTTCAGGCCAGCTAGGTCTTTGGGTCCTGGCTCCTTCGCTTTGGGAGCTGTTGCTGCAGTTGGGCATGTTGGCCGGAGAGTGCTTCTCGGGCTGCGAACTGCAGCCTTGCAGGAATCTCCCAGGTTCCCGGCCCAACGAAAGCCCCCAGACCCAAATTGAGAGGGGCTGCTTGGGGACCCCCTGGGGGCACTTCAGGCCAGCTAGGTCTTTGGGTCCTGGCTCCTTCGGTTTGGGAGCTGTTGCTGCAGTTGGGCATGTTGGCCGGAGAGTGCTTCTCGGGCCGCGAACTGTAACCTTGCAGGATTCTCCCAGGTTCCCGGCCCAACGAAAGCCCCCAGACCCAAATGGAGAGGGGCTGCTTGGGGGCCCCCTGGGGGCCCTTCAGGCCAGCTAGGTCTTTGGGTCCTGGCTCCTTCGCTTTGGGAGCTGTTGCTGCAGTTGGGCATTTTGGCCAGAGAGTGCTTCTCGGGCCGCGAACTGCAACCTTGCATGAATCTCCCAGTTTCCCCGCCCAACGAAAGCCCCCAGACCCAAATGGAGAGGGGCTGCTTGGGGACCCCCTGGGGGCCCTTCAGGCCAGCTAGGTCTTTGGGTCCTGGCTCCTTCGCTTTGGGAGCTGTTGCTGCAGTTGGGCATGTTGGCCGGAGAGTGCTTCTCGGGCCGCGAACTGTAACCTTGCAGGATTCTCCCAGGTTCCCGGCCCAACGAAAGCCCCCAGACCCAAATGGAGAGGGGCTGCTTGGGGGCCCCCTGGGGGCCCTTCAGGCCAGCTAGGTCTTTGGGTCCTGGCTCCTTCGCTTTGGGAGCTGTTGCTGCAGTTGGGCATGTCGGCTGGAGAGTGCTTCTCGGGCCGCGAACTGCAACCTTGCAGGAATCTCTCAGGTTCCATGCCCAACGAAAGCCCCCAGACCCAAATGGAGAGGGGCTGCTTGGGGGCCCCCTGGGGGCCCTTCAGGCCAGCTAGGTCTTTGGGTCCTGGCTCCTTCGGTTTGGGAGCTGTTGCTGCAGTTGGGCATGTTGGCCGGAGAGTGCTTCTCGGGCCGCGAACTGCAACCTCGCAGGAATCTCCCAGGTTCCCGGCCCAACGAAAGCCCCCAGACCCAAATGGAGAGGGGCTGCTTGGGGGCCCCCTGGGGGCCCTTCAGGCCAGCTAGGTCTTTGGGTCCTGGCTGCTTCGGTTTGGGAGCTGTTGCTGCAGTTGGGCATGTTGGCCGGAGAGTGCTTCTCGGGCCGCGAACTGTAACCTTGCAGGAATCTCCCAGGTTCCATGCCCAACGAAAGCCCCCAGACCCAAATTGAGAGGGGCTGCTTGGGGGCCCCCTGGGGGCCCTTCAGGCCAGCTAGGTCTTTGTGTCCTGGCTCCTTCGCTTTGGGAGCTGTTGCTGCAGTTGGGCATTTTGGCCAGAGAGTGCTTCTCGGGCCGCGAACTGCAACCTTGCATGAATCTCCCAGTTTCCCCGCCCAACGAAAGCCCCCAGACCCAAATGGAGAGGGGCTGCTTGGGGACCCCCTGGGGGCCCTTCAGGCCAGCTAGGTCTTTGGGTCCTGGCTCCTTCGCTTTGGGAGCTGTTGCTGCAGTTGGGCATGTTGGCCGGAGAGTGCTTCTCGGGCCGCGAACTGTAACCTTGCAGGATTCTCCCAGGTATACATGCCCAACGAAAGCCCCCAGACCCAAATGGAGAGGGGCTGCTTGGGGGCCCCCTGGGGGCCCTTCAGGCCAGCTAGGTCTTTGGGTCCTGGCTCCTTCGCTTTGGGAGCTGTTGCTGCAGTTGGGCATGTTGGCCGGAGAGTGCTTCTCGGGCTGCGAACTGCAACCTTGCAGGAATCTCTCAGGTTCCATGCCCAACGAAAGCCCCCAGACCCAAATGGAGAGGGGCTGCTTGGGGGCCCCCTGGGGGCCCTTCAGGCCAGCTAGGTCTTTGGGTCCTGGCTCCTTCGGTTTGGGAGCTGTTGCTGCAGTTGGGCATGTTGGCCGGAGAGTGCTTCTCGGGCCGCGAACTGCAACCTCGCAGGAATCTCCCAGGTTCCCGGCCCAACGAAAGCCCCCAGACCCAAATGGAGAGGGGCTGCTTGGGGGCCCCCTGGGGGCCCTTCAGGCCAGCTAGGTCTTTGGGTCCTGGCTCCTTCGCTTTGGGAGCTGTTGCTGCAGTTGGGCATGTTGGCCGGAGAGTGCTTCTCGGGCTGCGAACTGCAACCTTGCAGGAATCTCCCAGGTTCCCGGCCCAACGAAAGCCCCCAGACCCAAATGGAGAGGGGCTGCTTGGGGGCCCCCTGGGGGCCCTTCAGGCCAGCTAGGTCTTTGGGTCCTGGCTCCTTCGCTTTGGGAGCTGTTGCTGCAGTTGGGCATGTTGGCCGGAGAGTGCTTCTCGGGCTGCGAACTGCAGCCTTGCAGGAATCTCCCAGGTTCCCGGCCCAACGAAAGCCCCCAGACCCAAATTGAGAGGGGCTGCTTGGGGACCCCCTGGGGGCACTTCAGGCCAGCTAGGTCTTTGGGTCCTGGCTCCTTCGGTTTGGGAGCTGTTGCTGCAGTTGGGCATGTTGGCCGGAGAGTGCTTCTCGGGCCGCGAACTGTAACCTTGCAGGATTCTCCCAGGTTCCCGGCCCAACGAAAGCCCCCAGACCCAAATGGAGAGGGGCTGCTTGGGGGCCCCCTGGGGGCCCTTCAGGCCAGCTAGGTCTTTGGGTCCTGGCTCCTTCGCTTTGGGAGCTGTTGCTGCAGTTGGGCATTTTGGCCAGAGAGTGCTTCTCGGGCCGCGAACTGCAACCTTGCATGAATCTCCCAGTTTCCCCGCCCAACGAAAGCCCCCAGACCCAAATGGAGAGGGGCTGCTTGGGGACCGCCTGGGGGCCCTTCAGGCCAGCTAGGTCTTTGGGTCCTGGCTCCTTCGCTTTGGGAGCTGTTGCTGCAGTTGGGCATGTTGGCCGGAGAGTGCTTCTCGGGCCGCGAACTGTAACCTTGCAGGATTCTCCCAGGTTCCCGGCCCAACGAAAGCCCCCAGACCCAAATGGAGAGGGGCTGCTTGGGGGCCCCCTGGGGGCCCTTCAGGCCAGCTAGGTCTTTGGGTCCTGGCTCCTTCGGTTTGGGAGCTGTTGCTGCAGTTGGGCATGTCGGCTGGAGAGTGCTTCTCGGGCCGCGAACTGCAACCTTGCAGGAATCTCTCAGGTTCCATGCCCAACGAAAGCCCCCAGACCCAAATGGAGAGGGGCTGCTTGGGGGCCCCCTGGGGGCCCTTCAGGCCAGCTAGGTCTTTGGGTCCTGGCTCCTTCGGTTTGGGAGCTGTTGCTGCAGTTGGGCATGTTGGCCGGAGAGTGCTTCTCGGGCCGCGAACTGCAACCTTGCAGGAATCTCCCAGGTTCCCGGCCCAACGAAAGCCCCCAGACCCAAATGGAGAGGGGCTGCTTGGGGGCCCCCTGGGGGCCCTTCAGGCCAGCTAGGTCTTTGGGTCCTGGCTCCTTCGCTTTGGGAGCTGTTGCTGCAGTTGGGCATGTTGGCCGGAGAGTGCTTCTCGGGCTGCGAACTGCAGCCTTGCAGGAATCTCCCAGGTTCCCGGCCCAACGAAAGCCCCCAGACCCAAATGGAGAGGGGCTGCTTGGGGGCCCCCTGGGGGCCCTTCAGGCCAGCTAGGTCTTTGGGTCCTGGCTCCTTCGCTTTGGGAGCTGTTGCTGCAGTTGGGCATGTTGGCCGGAGAGTGCTTCTCGGGCTGCGAACTGCAGCCTTGCAGGAATCTCCCAGGTTCCCGGCCCAACGAAAGCCCCCAGACCCAAATTGAGAGGGGCTGCTTGGCGACCCCCTGGGGGCACTTCAGGCCAGCTAGGTCTTTGGGTCCTGGCTCCTTCGCTTTGGGAGCTGTTGCTGCAGTTGGGCATGTTGGCCGGAGAGTGCTTCTCGGGCCGCGAACTGTAACCTTGCAGGATTCTCCCAGGTTCCCGGCCCAACGAAAGCCCCCAGACCCAAATGGAGAGGGGCTGCTTGGGGGCCCCCTGGGGGCCCTTCAGGCCAGCTAGGTCTTTGGGTCCTGGCTCCTTCGGTTTGGGAGCTGTTGCTGCAGTTGGGCATGTTGGCCGGAGAGTGCTTCTCGGGCCGCGAACTGCAACCTCGCAGGAATCTCCCAGGTTCCCGGCCCAACGAAAGCCCCCAGACCCAAATTGAGAGGGGCTGCTTGGGGACCCCCTGGGGGCACTTCAGGCCAGCTAGGTCTTTGGGTCCTGGCTCCTTCGCTTTGGGAGCTGTTGCTGCAGTTGGGCATGTTGGCCGGAGAGTGCTTCTCGGGCCGTGAACTGTAACCTTGCAGGATTCTCCCAGGTTCCCGGCCCAACGAAAGCCCCCAGACCCAAATGGAGAGGGGCTGCTTGGGGACCCCCTGGGGGCCCTTCAGGCCAGCTAGGTCTTTGGGTCCTGGCTCCTTCGGTTTGGGAGCTGTTGCTGCAGTTGGGCATGTTGGCCGGAGAGTGCTTCTCGGGCCGCGAACTGCAACCTTGCAGGAATCTCCCAGGTTCCCGGCCCAACGAAAGCCCCCAGACCCAAATGGAGAGGGGCTGCTTGGGGGCCCCCTGGGGGCCCTTCAGGCCAGCTAGGTCTTTGGGTCCTGGCTCCTTCGCTTTGGGAGCTGTTGCTGCAGTTGGGCATGTTGGCCGGAGAGTGCTTCTCGGGCTGCGAACTGCAACCTTGCAGGAATCTCCCAGGTTCCCGGCCCAACGAAAGCCCCCAGACCCAAATGGAGAGGGGCTGCTTGGGGGCCCCCTGGGGGCCCTTCAGGCCAGCTAGGTCTTTGGGTCCTGGCTCCTTCGCTTTGGGAGCTGTTGCTGCAGTTGGGCATGTTGGCCGGAGAGTGCTTCTCGGGCTGCGAACTGCAGCCTTGCAGGAATCTCCCAGGTTCCCGGCCCAACGAAAGCCCCCAGACCCAAATTGAGAGGGGCTGCTTGGGGACCCCCTGGGGGCACTTCAGGCCAGCTAGGTCTTTGGGTCCTGGCTCCTTCGCTTTGGGAGCTGTTGCTGCAGTTGGGCATGTTGGCCGGAGAGTGCTTCTCGGGCCGCGAACTGTAACCTTGCAGGAATCTCCCAGGTTCCCGGCCCAACGAAAGCCCCCAGACCCAAATGGAGAGGGGCTGCTTGGGGCCCCACTGGGGGCCCTTCAGGCCAGCTAGGTCTTTGGGTCCTGGCTCCTTCGCTTTGGGAGCTGTTGCTGCAGTTGGGCATGTTGGCCGGAGAGTGCTTCTCCGGCCGCGAACTGCAACCACGCAGGAATCTCCCAGGTTCCATGCCCAACGAAAACCCCCAGACCCAAATGGAGAAGGGCTGCTTGGGGGGCCCCTGGGGGCACTTCAGGCCAGCTAGGTCTTTGGGTCCTGGCTCCTTCGGTTTGGGAGCTGTTGCTGCAGTTGGGCATGTTGGCCGGAGAGTGCTTCTCGGGCCGCGAACTGTAACTTGCAGGTACCTCTCAGGTATACATGCCCAACGAAAGCCCCCAGACCCAAATGGAGAGGGGCTGCTTGGGGGCCCCCTGGGGGCCCTTCAGGCCAGCTAGGTCTTTGGGTCCTGGCTCCTTCGCTTTGGGAGCTGTTGCTGGATATTGGGCATGTTGGCCGGAGAGTGCTTCTCGGGCCGCGAACTGCAACCTTGCTGGTATCTCCCAGGTTCTCAGCCTAAAGAAAGCCCCCAGACCCAAATTGAGAGGGGCTGCTTGGGGGCCCCCTGGGGGCCCTTCAGGCCAGCTAGGTCTTTGGGTCCTGGCTCCTTCGCTTTGGGAGCTGTTGCTGCAGTTGGGCATGTTGGCCGGAGAGTGCTTCTCGGGCCGCGAACTGCAACCTTGCATGAATCTCCCAGGTTCCCCGCCCAACGAAAGCCCCCAGACCCAAATTGAGAGGGGCTCCTTGGGGACCCCCTGGGGGCACTTCAGGCCAGCTAGGTCTTTGGGTCCTGGCTCCTTCGCTTTGGGAGCTGTTGCTGCAGTTGGGCATGTTGGACGGAGAGTGCTTCTCGGGCCGCGAACTGTAACCTTGCAGGAATCTCCCAGGTATACATGCCCAACGAAAGCCCCCAGACCCAAATTGAGAGGGGCTGCTTGGGGGCCCCCTGGGGGCCCTTCAGGCCAGCTAGGTCTTTGGGTCCTGGCTCCTTCGCTTTGGGAGCTGTTGCTGCAGTTGGGCATGCTGGCCGGAGAGTGCTTCTCCGGCCGCGAACTGCAACCTTGCAGGAATCTCCCAGGTTCCCGGCCCAACTAAAGCCCCCAGACCCAAATGGAGAGGGGCTGCTTGGGGGCCCCCTGGGGGCCCTTCAGGCCAGCTAGGTCTTTGGGTCCTGGCTCCTTCGCTTTGGGAGCTGTTGCTGCAGTTGGGCATGTTGGCCGGAGAGTGCTTCTCGGGCCGCGAACTGCAACCTCGCAGGAATCTCCCAGGTTCCCAGCCCAACGAAAGCCCCCAGACCCAAATTGAGATGGGCTGCTTGGGGGCCCCCTGGGGGCCCTTCAGGCCAGCTAGGTCTTTGGGTCCTGGCTCCTTCGCTTTGGGAGCTGTTGCTGCAGTTGGGCATGTTGGCCGGAGAGTGCTTCTCGGGCCGCGAACTGCAACCTTGCAGGATTCTCCCAGGTTCCCGGCCCAACGAAAGCCCCCTGGCCCAAATGGAGAGGGGCTGCTTGGGGGCCCCCTGGGGGCCCTTCAGGCCAGCTAGGTCTTTGGGTCCTGGCTCCTTCGGTTTGGGAGCTGTTGCTGCAGTTGGGCATGTTGGCCGGAGAGTGCTTCTCGGGCCGCGAACTGCAACCTTGCAGGATTCTCCCAGGTTCCCGGCCCAACGAAAGCCCCCAGACCCAAATGGAGAGGGGCTGCTTGGGGCCCCCCTGGGGGCCCTTCAGGCCAGCTAGGTCTTTGGGTCCTGGCTCCTTCGCTTTGGGAGCTGTTGCTGCAGTTGGGCATGTTGGCCGGAGAGTGCTTCTCGGGCCGCGAACTGCAACCTTGCAGGAATCTCCCAGGTTCCATGCCCAACGAAAGCCCCCAGACCCAAATTGAGAGGGGCTGCTTGGGGGCCCCCTGGGGGCCCTTCAGGCCAGCTAGGTCTTTGGGTCCTGGCTCCTTCGCTTTGGGAGCTGTTGCTGCAGTTGGGCATGTTGGCCGGAGAGTGCTTCTCGGACCGCGAACTGCAACCTTGCAGGAATTTCCCAGGTTCCCGGCCCAACGAAAGCCCCCAGACCCAAATTGAGAGGGGCTCCTTGGGGGCCCCATGGGGGCCCTTCAGGCCAGCTAGGTCTTTGGGTCCTGGCTCCTTCGGTTTGGGAGCTGTTGCTGCAGTTGAGCATGTTGGCCGGAGAGTGCTTCTCGGGCCGCGAACTGTAACCTTGCAGGTACCTCTCAGGTATACATGCCCAACGAAAGCCCCCAGATTCAAATGGAGAGGGGCTGCTTGGGGGCCCCCTGGGGGCCCTTCAGGCCAGCTAGGTCTTTGGGTCCTGGCTCCTTCGCTTTGGGAGCTGTTGCTGGATATTGGGCATGTTGGCCGGAGAGTGCTTCTCGGGCCGCGAACTGCAACCTTGCAGGTACCTCCCAAGTTCCCGGCCTAACGAAAACCCCCAGACCCAAATTGAGAGGGGCTGCTTGGGGGCCCCCTGGGGGCCCTTCAGGCCAGCTAGGTCTTTGGGTCCTGGCTCCTTCGCTTTGGGAGCTGTTGCTGGATATTGGGCATGTTGGCCGGAGAGTGCTTCTCGGGCCGCGAACTGCAACCTTGCTGGTATCTCCCAGGTTCTCAGCCTAAAGAAAGCCCCCAGACCCAAATGGAGAGGGGCTACTTGGGGGCCCCCTGGGGGCCCTTCAGGCCAGCTAGGTCTTTGGGTCCTGGCTCCTTCGGTTTGGGAGCTGTTGCTGCAGTTGAGCATGTTGGCCGGAGAGTGCTTCTCGGGCCGCGAACTGTAACCTTGCAGGTACCTCTCAGGTATCCATGCCCAACGAAAGCCCCCAGACCCAAATGGAGAGGGGCTGCTTGGGGGCCCCCTGGGGGCCCTTCAGGCCAGCTAGGTCTTTGGGTCCTGGCTCCTTCGCTTTGGGAGCTGTTGCTGCAGTTGGGCACGTTGGCCGGAGAGTGCTTCTCGGGCCGCGAACTGCAACCTTGCAGGTACCTCCCAGGTTCCCCGCCCAACGAAAGCCCCCAGACCCAAATGGAGAGGTGCTGCTTGGGGGCCCCCTGGGGGCCCTTCAGGCCAGCTAGGTCTTTGGGTCCTGGCTCCTTCGCTTTGGGAGCTGTTGCTGGATATTGGGCATGTTGGCCGGAGAGTGCTTCTCGGGCCTCGAACTGTAACTTGCATGTACGTCTCAGGTATACATGCCCAACGAAAGACCCCAGACCCAAATGGAGAGCAGCTGCTTGGGGCCCCCCTGGGGGCCCTTCAGGCCAGCTAGGTCTTTGGGTCCTGGCTCCTTCGGTTTGGGAGCTGTTGCTGCAGTTGGGCATGTTGGCCGGAGAGTGCTTCTCGGGCCGCGAACTGCAACCTTGCAGGAATCTCCCAGATTCCCCGCCCAATGAAAGCCCCCAGACCCAAATGGAGAGGGGCTGCTTGGGGGCCCCCTGGGGGCCCTTCAGGCCAGCTAGGTCTTTGGGTCCTGGCTCCTTCGCTTTGGGAGCTGTTGCTGGATATTGGGCATGTTGGCCGGAGAGTGCTTCTCGGGCCGCGAACTGCAACCTTGCAGGTACCTCCCAAGTTCCCGGCCTAACGAAAACCCCCAGACCCAAATGGAGAGGGGCTGCTTGGGGGCCCCCTGGGGGCCCTTCAGGCCAGCTAGGTCTTTGGGTCTTGGCTCCTTCGCTTTGGGAGCTGTTGCTGCAGTTGGGCATGTTGGACGGAGAGTGCTTCTCGGGCCGCGAACTGCAACCTTGCAGGAATCTCCCAGGTTCCATGCCCAACGAAAGCCCCCAGACCCAAATGGAGAGGGGCTGCTTGGGGGCCCCCTGGGGGCCCTTCAGGCCAGCTAGGTCTTTGGGTCCTGGCTCCTTCGCTTTGGGAGCTGTTGCTGCAGTTGGGCATGTTGGCCGGAGAGTGCTTCTCCGGCCGCGAACTGCAACCTTGCAGGAATTTCCAAGGTTCCCGGCCCAACGAAAGCCCCCAGACACAAATTGAGAGGGGCTCCTTGGGGGCCCCCTGGGGGCCCTTCAGGCCAGCTAGGTCTTTGTGTCCTGGCTCCTTCGCTTTGGGAGCTGTTGCTGCAGTTGGGCATGTTGGCCGGAGAGTGCTTCTCCGGCCGCTAACTGCAACCTTGCAGGTACCTCTCAGGTATCAATGCCCAACGAAAGCCCCCAGACCCAAATTGAGAGGGGCTGCTTGGTGGCCCCCTGGGGGCCCTTCAGGCCAGCTAGGTCTTTGGGTCCTGGCTCCTTCGCTTTGGGAGCTGTTGCTGCAGTTGGGCATGTTGGCCGGAGAGTGCTTCTCGGGCCGCGAACTGTAACCTTGCAGGTACCTCCCAGGTATACATGCCCAACGAAAGCCCCCAGACCCAAATGGAGAGGGGCTGCTTGGGGGCCCCCTGGGGGCCCTTCAGGCCATCTAGGTCTTTGGGTCCTGGCTCCTTCGCTTTGGGAGCTGTTGCTGCAGTTGGGCATGCTGGCCGGAGAGTGCTTCTCCGGCCGCGAACTGCAACCTTGCAGGAATCTCCCAGGTTCCATGCCCAACTAAAGCCCCCAGACCCAAATGGAGAGGGGCTGCTTTGGGGGCCCCATGGGGGCCCTTCAGGCCAGCTAGGTCTTTGGGTCCTGGCTCCTTCGCTTTGGGAGCTGTTGCTGCAGTTGGGCATGTTGGCCGGAGAGTGCTTCTCCGGCCGCGAACTGCAACCTTGCAGGTACCTCTCAGGTATCAATGCCCAACGAAAGCCCCCAGACCCAAATTGAGAGGGGCTGCTTGGTGGCCCCCTGGGGGCCCTTCAGGCCAGCTAGGTCTTTGTGTCCTGGCTCCTTCGCTTTGGGAGCTGTTGCTGCAGTTGTGCATGTTGGCCAGAGAGTGCTTCTCTGGCCGCGAACTGCAACCTTGCAGGTACCTCTCAGGTATCAATGCCCAACGAAAGCCCCCAGACCCAAATGGAGAGGGGCTGCTTGGGGGCCCCCTGGGGGCCCTTCAGGCCAGCTAGGTCTTTGTGTCCTGGCTCCTTCGCTTTGGGAGCTGTTGCTGCAGTTGTGCATGTTGGCCAGAGAGTGCTTCTCTGGCCGCGAACTGCAACCTTGCATGAATCTCCCAGTTTCCCCGCCCAACGAAAGCCCCCAGACCCAAATGGAGAGGGGCTGCTTGGGGACCCCCTGGGGGCCCTTCAGGCCAGCTAGGTCTTTGGGTCCTGGCTCCTTCGCTTTGGGAGCTGTTGCTGCAGTTGGGCATGTTGGCCGGAGAGTGCTTCTCGGGCCGCGAACTGTAACCTTGCAGGAATCTCCCAGGTATACATGCCCAACGAAAGCCCCCAGACCCAAATGGAGAGGGGCTGCTTGGGGGCCCCCTGGGGGCCCTTCAGGCCAGCTAGGTCTTTGGGTCCTGGCTCCTTCGCTTTGGGAGCTGTTGCTGCAGTTGGGCATGCTGGCCGGAGAGTGCTTCTCCGGCCGCGAACTGCAACCTTGCAGGATTCTCCCAGGTTCCCGGCCCAACGAAAGCCCCCAGACCCAAATGGAGAGGAGCTCCTTGGGTGCCCCATGGGGCCCTT